>NC_142934.1:59501165-59528665 GCF_046866305.1 Octopus bimaculoides | reverse complement strand
CCCGCGTACATTTGGACATGGAAAGACAATGCACATACAACTGATACACAGAAGCAAAATATATTCCTACAATAACACCAATCCTTATATTGTCAATATCTTATTTATAGCCGATTGAATCGACTTAGTATATTGCTAATACATTGATTCCAGAGGTGCGTGAAGCAATATCTCTTTCGGTATCATTCGAACTCAAAATCTAAAACGAACTTAGCTAAATATGTCGACCCTGATTGTGGTCGTCTAAGTATTGAGATCGATTAGATTAAATCAGAATTGTTTCTGATTTAAGCACAAGTACAATAATTTTGAGAGGAGAGAGTCAGTCGACACCATCAGCCTCAATGCTTGGACAGTATCTTTTGGAACTCGATGAGATGAAAAGCATAGTCGACTTCAGCGAAATTTGAACTAAGAAAATTAAAAGCTGGAAGAAATCCCACAAGGCATTTTTTCTTATGCTCAACCGATATTATCAGCTCATGATTTAATTAATCTTGATTGGCCATCTAGCATTTCTATCTCTCTATCACCCTCAGAAGAAACGAATATTTCTAAGGAATGTCATCACTTAAGGCTTTAAAGAAACCGCTTATGTGCAAACATATCTCAGTCAACAAACACCATTAAAATAACTACGATGACAGATTTTGCGTGGGGATATGTAGTGTAAGAATTTCTTTTTAAATGTTTATGCGCTTACTAAGTGCATCATAGTCTGATCTCTGACTGAGCAATTACCTCATCATTTATAATTATTCATAGTGTGTTTTGTTTTTCATATTAAGACCAAAACTGCTCTTATGACACAGCTCTACAGAATTTGGGAGCGGAAATATTTCTGTTGAATAGATAAGCGTTTCTGAAGCAATTTTTCGAGCTTAACCCAGATATGCTATTCGTTTTCACTAATCACGTCAGGATCTTTGTATACATGCTACAGTGATTTTTCACGAAAAATGTAGTTTTCTTACATTCTGTGTCCTAGTCTAGCTTTGGAGCAGTGGGTCAAAGTGTTAAAAATGCTTCATTATCATTCTTCCCTGGCGTAGAGTATTGTAAAATTATGAATATAACTGATTTTTGTGCATACATAGTTTAATTGTAGTAAATATCATCCAGAAATGAAGATGGTTTCTGCCTACGATAGAGAAAATACAAAACGTGGCCTAAAATTGTTCTAGTCTATTGATACGGAATCTGAAAATTATATACACATTTGCAGATATATTTGTATATAATTTCATGCATTATAATTCTGCAAATTATATACATATAATAGACGCAGGCGTGGCTGTGTGGTAAGAAGCCTCCTTTCCAACCACATAGTTCTGGGTTCAATCCCACTGAGTGGCAATTGGGCAAATGTCTTCTGTTATAGCCTCGGGCCGTCCAAAGCCTTGTGAGTTGATTTGGTAGATGGAAACTGAAAGAAGCCCGTCGTATATATATATGTGTGTGTGTGTTTGTCCTCCACCATCGCTTGATAACCGATGTTGGTGCGTTTACATTCCCGTAACTTAGTGGTTCAGCAAAACAGACTCTAGGTTAACATTGATCTAGCAAACCAACGACAATCCCGTCTATCCAGTCATAGTTCACCTCAGATTACATTACCCAAAGTGCTTAAAAAAAAAATAGGTAGGGCTTGATTTGAAGAAGATCGACTCACTATGTATATGCGCTCAAAAGTCAAGGAAAAGAATCAATAGATTCTCGTCCCGGTCGACCTGGGCCCTCGGAAAGGAAGCTTCGCTGTTTGAAGAGAATTGTGGAAAACGAACCCCGTTCGAAGGCTTCTGACATTGCAATACAGCTAGAAGTTAGTCCAAGGACGTGTGTTACATATCTGCATAAGCTTGGGTATTATGGACGAGCAGCTAGAAGAAAACCTCTCCTTCAACCAATTAATATCATGAAAAGAAAGAAGTGTCAGAAAAATCCAGTTCATTTTGGGATAGTGATTTTCTCAGATGAATCCAGATTTGCATTATTTTCAGACAGTGGACGTGTTTGGGTCTGGAGGCTTCCCAATCAAGAATTTAATTTGAAACGACTCCAACCGACTGTGAAACATGGCGGTGTCTCTGTAATTGTATGGGGAGCTGTCACCAGCAATGGTCGTTCCGAGCTGATCGAATGTGTTGGAACCATAAACTCTGAAAAATACATCGAAACACTTAAGCAAGGACTACTTCCGATGTATTCACACGATGACATAACGAAAAATGAGTTTTTATTCATGGAAGATGGGGCTCCATGCCACACAGCGAAAAGGAATCAACAATGGCTGACTGAAAATGGGATCAAAAAGCTTCCATGGCCGAGCCAATCTCCTGACATGAACCCAATTGAAAATCTTTGGAGCATACTAAATAGAGCTATACGAAAGACTCGACAGAAATATATATCTAAAGATGAATTGTTTCGATTGTTGCGTGAAAAGTGGGCAGAAATTCCACAAGAGACAATCACAAAGTTCATCAGTTCAATGCCAAAAAGAGTTTCTGAATTAAAAACTGCAAAGGGAATGTCGACTAAATACTAAAGTATGCAGTCCTACCTATTGATTACATTTCAATTGTTCGCTTTGCGTATTAGATAAAAGATTTTGAAAATTAAATGTGTCTGTTTACTTCCTGCATGTTTGTGTAGTTCATAAACCACGTGAAGAGGATGGTAATGAGACGTTTAATTAAAAGTGATTTCAAATTCTGGCGCACTGCCATCAATTTTGAGGGAGGGTTAAGTCGATTACGTCGACCCAGTGTTCAACTGGTACTTATTTTATCGACTTCAAAAGGATGACAGGCAAAGTTGACCTCGGCGGCAGTTGAACTCAGAACGCAAAGATGGACGAAATACCGCTCAGCATTTTGCCCGGGGTGCTGACGATTCTGCCAGCTCGCCGCCCTTTACGCCTAATTAATATTGGCACAAAACCAGCAAGGTTGGGGAGGGGTTAAGTCGATTACATCGACCCCATTGATCGACTGGTACTTATTTTATCGAGTCCGAAGGGATGAAAGGAGAAGTTGAGCTCGGCAGAATTTGAACTCAGAGCGTAAAGACGGACGAAATGCTACTAAGCCTTTTGTCCGGCGTGCTCGTGCTCACGATTCTTCTAGCTCACCACCTTTCACGTCTACTTAATATTGATAAAGTTATTTTTAGTTGTTTTAAACACATTATAGACGGAATATTGAATAGTGAAACCGGTCATATATTACTGCGCTTATTAAATTTTAGTTGACCTTCATTAGCTGTATGCTACTTTCTTATGTTTTTCTTTGTTTCAGTAATTGGATTGTGCCCATGCTGGGGCATCGCCTTGAAAGATTTATTAGAATAAATCTACTCCAGTACTTATTCTGTGTTCTCCTTTTGCCAAACCGTTATGAGGAAGTGAACAAACCAATACTGGCTATCAAGCAGTGTGAGAGATAAACACACACATATGACGGGCTTCTACACAGTTTCCGATTAACAAATTTACTCACAAAGCATTGGTCGGGTTGAGGTTATAGTAGAAGATACTAACCTAAGATGCTACATAATTGGACTGAACTTTAAGCCACGTGCTTACGAAGCGAACTTCTTAACCATACAGCCTACTTTAGCTTTTTTGTTTATTTGTTTGTTTCTTCTGAAAATTGATTGACTGTAGCGTAGCGTGGCACAGTACAGTATAGTCAGAGCCTTTATGAATGAGATTTAAGATGGAAAATAGCCCTGGACCCGAAGAGGCAAGGATGAGTCCGTGACTACTGTTGGGTCTCCACTTAAAAGAAAAAAAAATCTACTGTCCCTCCCGGGCCACCCAAAAAACGATCTTCTCCCGCCTTGCCAAATCTCTCTCAGAGATCCTGAGTCTAGTAACATAGTGCAGTGAGTGTTTGAAGGTGTAATACACTCATGGATTGATAATATTTTATTTTCACTCGGTAGACTTTATGCGGTTTAACACTAGCTTCTAGCACCTCTACTTCTAGCAGGGTTCTCTCTGCCGCAAGCATTCGGGGTTGGCTTCCACTGTGAGGATGCCTTCCTCACTTCCTCTCACCAGTTTCAGAGGTCCGCGAAAAATTCATCCACACTGTCTTCCCCACTGACCAAACGATAAAAGAAATAATATTATCATAATGGTTTCAAATTTTGGCACAAGGTCAGCAATTTTGAAGTGGGTAAGGTGATTACATCGACCTCAGTACTAAACTGGTACTTATTTTATCGACCCCGGAAGGACGAAAGACAAAGTCGACCTCGGCGGAATTTGAACTCAACGTAAAGGCGGATGAAATATCGCTAAGCATTTTGCCCGGCGCGCTAGCGATTCTGCCAGCTCACCGCTTAAATAATATCATTATATTTATTCTTTATTGCTCACGCAGGTGGGTAAACATAGAGGAGACAAACAAGAACAGACGAAGGGATTAAGTTGATTACATCGACCCACGTCCGTAACTGGTACTAATTTAATGGACCCAGAAAGGATGGAAGGTAAAGTCGACCTCGCAAGAATTTGAACTCAACGTAAAGACAGGCGAAACATCGCTAAACATTTTGCCCAGTGCCTTAAATAATATTATCATTATATTATAATACTACACGAACCGAGGAAAATAATTTTGCTTCAGATATATATACTTAGCAAAAAAAAAAAAAGAAACGAAAAAAGAAAAACAAAACAAAAACACACTCCCTCCCCCGCCCCGAAAATGAAAACCTATTAATCTTTTCTACTCTAGGAACAAGGCCCGAAATTTTGGGGGAGGGGACCAGTCGAGTAGATCGTCCCCAGTACGCAACTGGTACTTAATTTATCGACCCCGAAAGGATGAAAGGCAAAGTCGACCTCGGAGGAATTCGAACTCAGAACATAAAGATAGACGAAATACCGTTAAGAATGTTGCCCGGAGTGCTAATGATTCTGCCAGCTCGCCGCCTTAAGTAAAACCATCATTATATTATAATACTACACGAACCAAGGAAAATATTTTCGCTTCATAAAAACACAAAAGATATATACTTAGTAAAAAAAACAAAAAACAAGACAAAAACACACTCCCCACCCCCAAGCAAATGTATTAATATCGAGTTCAGATGCTTATTTAGATATCTCTTATCTGTTTCTTCCATGCACTCATGAGTTAATTGCATAAGGATTCGCGATCAGGTTTGATCCTAAACGAGTGGTTTGTTATGATTGACTTTTTCTACAAGATCTGACATGGCACATAAAATGTTTTTCACCAAGAAATACTTGCAGAGATTTTAATTCTTGACCCATAAAATATGACCCTACACAGTAACTCAGCCATTTCATTTATAAAAACAAATAGAAATCGAATATCAATAGTACTGCTTAGCTTCAAAGAAATTTTCGATTTTATACAGTTCATCTGTTAGCCTAGAAGACAGTAGCATACGTGGGAAGGGAGACGGTCTGCCCCAGTTGACGCTTTTAGGGCGGAGACATTTCAGAGTCTGCTGTATAAGACTGTATAAGCTGGGAGGGGCGCGGCAAGCTCAAGTATTGCCTCCGTTGGTACACACTCAAGCTATGCCGCTGCTTGTAGGGCCCTTCGCTCTACCAAACTTCATGGTTTAACTCGGTACTGCACTGTAATAAAACACTTCTCAATCTTACTGTGCTCTCCTTCTTAGCAGCGATGACTTTTATCACCGTGTGATATACATTTGCAGCAGCTGGTGAGGGGCAGTTTAAAAGTGAAGTATATCGGCCATTTACACAACCGGTATTAGGATACGAACCGATTATTTTTCAGTGGGTAGTGTGCTACTCAAACTTCTCGGTTAGGTGCAATTTTTTAGTATAGCGTGTATGTGTGTAAAAATAAGTCATGCAATGAAATACATCAAAATATTTGATAATACTATCTGTTGCCCGGTTTGACACCATCACCTGGTTCCTGGCTAGGTTTAATAGAGTCCGCTCCGATACAAGCTTTTAGGCCAGGTCTTAGGTGTGAGAATAATTTACTCCTTCATCTCATTAATCTCAGAAACCCTGAAAAGTGTTATTGCTACTGTCCTCCATTGCATTACCCTCTCTTGCGCTTCCCTTCCTGGTGTTGTTCTCCTTGACACTGCACATCTCCCCAGAACAAGCAGAAATAAAAAAAAAAAAGATTAAAAAAAATACTGTTTATCTTGAGAGAAGATTGATTTTAATGCAACTTACCATCTTTTTATCGGGTTTTCGTTTCTTATTCTTTTTATAACGTAACCAAGCAGCCTGCGTCATTTAAACTACCCCTTCTGAAGACTATGAACGTTCTTTGGTTTTATAATTTTTTCCCTTAATTATTATATATTTTCTTTTGAGTTGTGGTAATCCAAATGTTGCTATCTCGATGTATATAAGAATTTATTTGGCTGCGAAATTAATAGATAGAATGAAAGGCATTCCAAATATATTTATACTGAATATACAGTTCTCTAGGTATATAATGTATTGAGTGAACTTGTATTCACTCTTGACTTCAGTTCTCCTTAATTCGGCTGTAATGTTCTTTTGTCAGTATTTAATTACCCTAGCATACTTTACATCATTTCCATTTCTGTTCACTTGGTTTGTTTCTGTAGCGATTTTACCCACTTCCATACTTTTCCAAATCATTCTCTTTCTCTACACTCTCTTGACCACTTCTACAGGCAAAAGCGTCATTTGCCGCACATGCATACTTATACACAGCTATTTACAATTACACAAAGACATAGTTATTGCTAACTAGTTAAATAGATAGACAGATAGACAGAGGGATAGATAGATAGATAGATAGATAGATAGATAGATAGATAAATAGATAAATAAATGGAAAGAATGAAAGAGACTTAGATGCACGCATATACGATTAGAGAAAGAGATGTAAGTCGGTAGTAAAACAGAGAGTTGACAGTTAGAGAGATGTTAGATTGATAGGTAGGTAGATAGATAGGTAGGTAGATAGATACACAAAGAGACAAATAAATAGGTAGGAAAGTAGCAATTTTAGATAAACAGATAGATATACAGATAGACAGATAAGTATGTAGGTTGTTATATTGTTAACTTCTGAGCAGACGTTTCGTTGCTCTATTATAACATTTGAACTTTGATCAAAATTAGGAAGGTACAATTTTCCTGCTATACATCATAATTATAACTTGTCTTCTACTCTCCTGTTTGTCTTCTAATGATAGATCTTAGTAACTACACTGAAATTAAACACATTACACAAGTTGTGGTGACTCAGACGAAAGTATACAATATAAAATGAAATAAAAACAATAAATATTCCTTGCATCTTCTACAACGCATATATTTTTTTGTGTATGAATTTTGTCAAAACTATTTTTCTTCGTTCGTGACACCTAAATTAAAATTTATACCAAACCTTAAATTAATTGATAGAGAGAATAGAAATTAATTTAATTAGAATGAAAGTGAAGTGGACAGCATTTAAACAGCTTCCAAGGCAATAAATAAAACGAGAAAAATTCTGTGTTAGTTTTGTGCGTTTTACACACGTAAAGGAGGTCTGTGTCTTTTGGTGAAGTCAAAACTCGTATTTATATCAAGGTAAGCAGAATAGTAAAAATAGCTATTTTGTGGAGATTTCTAATCAGAATTGATAGTGTTGTTTTGTTACTGTTGCTGCTTCTGTAGACATGCTGTTGTAAGATTCTGGGCTTAAGTAGATTATCTTTGTCATTTTAAAAACAGTGTGACATTTGCCGATGGTAGTTTGAACACGCTAATCCACCATATGGAAAATTGTCTTGCTGACTGATATAGTTTTTGCAATGACATTATTGATATTGAATAACACTATTTCTATCGGTACCCCAGACTGTAAATAGAACTATATTAATGTAATCCTGTCATGAACATTAGGTATTATGGAGAAACAATGTTTATTTCCCAGTTTCTGTAACATTAAAAGGACGAAAAATGTTTTTTTTTCTTTTTTAACAATGTGACCATGCCTCGTCCATTGACGGAATTGACAGAGCAATACTTTTCATACTATGTGTTACGAAATTGTCCAAATTTCAGTGCAGGCATTCTTTTAATCGACTGATTATAAGATTCATATAATCTTACGCTTATGTTAGGCATACATCGAATCTCTCTCTTTCTCTCCCTCTCCTTTTCTCCACACACAAACCCTAATAAGTAGGAAACAGACAAGTCTCAGCTCCCTTTAGGGAGATGGCTCTGCTCGATATGTAGGAAAGGTGTCGGGAGAAACTCCATATGGTGTACCCAGTGCAAGCTATGGACACATAAATGGTGCAGCAGTATCACAGAAAAAGTAGTCCTTACATTTGGAAGACGTGCAGGTACATTAAGCATCAGGAATGTACAAAAAATATACTCCCTCAAATGTCAGGAGGTGATCCTTAGAAGTAATAGGCAGTTTCCCTTATTTAGGTTTACAAAGTTAGCAATGGTGAAGGCTGTTTCGAAAGCATAGCCGCTAGAATAAGAGTAAGCTGGGCAAAGTTCAGAGAGCTACTACCTCTGTTAGCAACAAAGGGCCTCTCCGTCAGAGTGAAAGGCAGATTGTATGATGCTTGTGTGCGAACAGCTATGCTACATGGCAGTGAAACATTGGTTGTGACTAATGAAGACATGCGAAGGCTTGAAAAAAAATGGAACCAGTATGCTCTGCTGGATGGATAATGCCAGTATTCATATACAACAGAGTGTAAGCGATTTGACAGAAAAACTGGGAATACGGTACATCAGATGAATTGTGCAAGCGAAAAGACTGCACTGGTGCGGTCAGGTAATACGTATGAATGAAGACAGTTGCATCAGTAAGTGCCGAGCTCTGATTCTGGAGGGAACGTGTGGAAGGAGTCGACCCAGAAAGACGTCGGACGAAGTGGTGAGAAAAGATCTGCAGATGTTGGGCCTCACAGAGGGGATAACGGGTGTTCGAGACTTCTGGCAGTTTGTTATGCTTGAGAAGATATGTCAAGCTAAGTAAATGCATGGTCGCTCTTGCATACAGGCATGTCCCCTGCATCCTTCTCCACCCGAGCGTTCCTAATCTTGCGGGCTCGTAGGTGCTGGTGTCACATAAAAAGCACTCGTGCTGGCGCCACGTAAAAGCACCCGTGCCGGTGCTGCATAAAATACCCAGTGCACTCTGTAAAGTGGTTGACGTTAGGAAGAGAAACCAGCCGTAGAAACTACATCTACACTCAAAGCAGTTTTCCAATGGTCTTTCAGCAGCAGCACACTTTGATAAACTCAGTGATAACTACTAACTTCAGGCCACAACAGACAGAGAAGATGCTCTTGAAGCCGAGAATTTGAACTTACGGAGATAATATCTACATATTGTCTGAGGAAACACAAGTAGATCTCATAATTTCTTTTCTACTCTGGGCATAAGGCCCGAAATTTTGGGGGAGGGGCCAGTCGATTAGATCGACTCCAGTACGCAACTGGTATTCAATTTATCGACCCCGAAAGGATGAAAGGCAAAGTTGACCTCGGCGGAATTTGAACTCAGAACGTAAAGACAGACGAAATATCGCTAAGCATTTCGCCCGGCGTGCTAACGTTTCTTATTTCTTTACTGCCCACAAGGGGCTCACACAGAGGGGACAAACAAGGACAGACAAACGGATTAAGTCGATTATATCGACCCCAGTGCGTAGCTGGTACTTATTTAATCGACCTCGAAAGGATGAAAGGCAAGGTCGACCTCGGCGGAATTTGAACTCAGAACGTAGCGGCAGACGAAAACTGCTAAGCATTTCGGCCGGCGTGCTAACGTTTCTGCCAGCTCGCCGCCTTAACTAGATCTCATAATGCAGGGAAACGGTTGCATAATCAAGTACCTGCACACCCAGAAAACTACGTTGCATAGAAACAATTGTAGTGATTAATATTAAATGTCCAAACGTACTCCTTGTTAATTCCAAATTTTTTCAATTACACACACACACACACAGATACATACACACACACACACACACACACACACACACACACACACACGTATATATATATATATATATATATATATACATATATATATATATATATATATACACATATACACAGTCAGAGGTGGAAGAGCAGCGCCCATGATCTCTATAACCTGGTGGAGAGTAGCGGTAATTCCCAGACTGGAAACTCTTTGCAGTAGAGACTAATTCGCTAAAAGAACCTAAGGGCCAAATGGTGGTTTTAAGCCAGGCAACAAATAACAGTTCTTCACTCCATAACAGGAAGAGACCTCTACTGAAGTTTCCGCCAATCAAATTTCAGTCATAAAATTTCGGTTGCCCTGAAGCTCTGGTAGAAGACACTGGCCCAAATTGCTGCGCAGGGTGATCGAACCTGAAAACATGTAGTTACGATGCGATTTTCTAACCACATAGCTATGCCGGCGTTTATTATACAGCGGGGGAAGAAGAAAGTGGAGCATGTTAGTTTGCTTTAAGAAAAGGAAATATCTAATGTCAGGCAGAGCTATTAACTGAAAAGGAGCTTCACCTGTAGCATTAGGAATTACGTTACCTTACAAAAATTAACAATCATGCTGACTCAACACACTTTTGTCCAGTCTAACCCACTCTATTGACTAAGTTTATTTATGATTTCATTAACTAAATACACCCTCAACATCAACAATAACATCCACAGCTGCATTAAATTAACTTATTATCTTAACTAAATTGGTTAATAGACGAGAAAGGAGGCCAGCTGCCAGAATCGTTACTATTGGACAAAATGCTTCGCAGTATTTCTTCTTACTCTACGTTCAGAGTTCAAGTCCCGGCAGGATACAACTTTGCTTTATATTCTTTAAAGATCAAACAGACTTGTCTTAGAAGGGTACTAATTTTGTCTGTTAAATATAATTTCATTCTTTTTAGTTTTCATTGTTTATTTTATATTATAAATCAAGTATTGCAATATCTTAAATGTGTCACACCTCGATGAATTGACGGTAGATTTTAAAGATTGTATTTTAGATGAAGATAGTGAACTAAAAGAAGATGAATTATTCATATTCCTGTTAGTTTTTACTGAGCTGAATATTATAAGAGATTATATAATGCACGAGAAGTGTATACTTTACAAATATTTTATAGTATTTAATTTTATTCTTCATTAACGTTATAAAGAATCCACGATGAACGAACCGCGAAACACTTATAAAACGTAATTTTCCAGCGGGATGATGCAGGCGTTATGCGGACTAATCGGTAATGATGTTCGTGGGGCGGGATGTCCTGTTTGTTTTTCTATCACAAGTTACGAGGTGCATTCCTGATGTTTTCAGACTTTTTAGGGGAGGCAGTTATAACTTCTAGATTATTGTAATTTTAGTATATCGTTACTATATGTTTAATAAGCAGATCTACTAATATTTTTAAAATTCCTACCAATATATTTAAAAGGAGACGGCTGTAACAGCACTTTAAACACACTCTTCTGAACACCGCTTGTCATAGCTGACTAGTTTGCAGAATGCAGTTAGGACGTGAAGACAAATTTGGAAACTAGCTATGCAACAAATTTTTGTGTTTAGATGGTCAAAAATGCTTCAGAAACATATGAAATGCTCCAGTCTGCTTATGGATTAACTTGTATGAGCTGAGCATCTCTTTACTGCTGGCACAAGAGGTTCAAGGACGGTAGAGAGGAAGTAAGAGGATGAGATGGATGGGAGGGTTTGTCAAGCGATACTGGGGACAACACAAACACAAAGACATACACACACTCACACACACAAGAATATATGTAAGACAAATTTCCGTATAGTTTCTGCCGACCAAATTCACTCACAAGCATTGATAGTTCCAAGGCTATAGTAGAAGACGCTTGCCCAAGGTACTGCACAGTGGGGCTGAACCTCAAACCACGTGGTTGTGGAGTGACCTCCTTATCCTCACAGCCATGCCTACGCCTTTATGTGTATGTGTGTGTGTGTTTGGTGGGCATTATATACATACATACGCTTATACATATATATGAGCATGCACATACATATATATATATATACATATATATTTTGAAATGTTTTAACTGTGGAAAGTGTTAAGTAATGAATGCATTTCCTATCATATTTTATGCAGACATGAAACTTATATATTAAATGATTTCAAAATACCTTTATTTGGTTTGACTACATTGTTACAACTAATACGATTCGGTGAGTGAAAACAAACCGTTCCAGACTCAATGTAAACAATGGTTCGAAGTAGTTTATTATCTTTGATTCGAGTTGAAAATTTATTTATATATATATATATATATATATATATATATATATATATATATATATATATATATATGCATGTATGTATATATATATATATATAAATATATATATATATACATACATACACACACACACACACACATACATACATACATACATACATACATACATACATACGAGGGTGGGCTGAAAGAGTGACTATGAAGGAGTGATGCTAGGGCTAAATCTTGCATGCATTAATTTCAACTAATCTTTTTTAATAACTGCATGGTTTCTTTCCAGGTAAACTGACATCTGATTGTTGAAAGAATACTTCAAAAGTAACCGGTAGCGACTTTTGTTGAAAATGAAAAAAATTGCCATCGTTGTATTATCATGTATCTGCAGAAGGACGTTCATACTGACATGGTTGCTACATTAGGGGATGACGCTCCAGTTTTATCGATGGTGCAAAAGTGGGTAGCTGAATTTAAGAGGGGAAAGGAGAGTCTTGAAAATGACCCAACGTCTGGACATCCTGCAACTGTCACCACAGACAAAAACATTGATCATATTCACCGCATGGTGATGGATGACAGGTAATTGACTTATAAATCAAATAGCCAACGCTATTAGCATATTCCGTGAGAGATTGGGGTATATTCTGCACAATGACCTTGGCATAACGAAGGTTTCTGCTCGCTGGGTGCCTCGCCTTCTGACATCTGATCAAAAGTGCAACTGGTTGATCACATCACAGAAAAATCTGACATTGTTTGAGACATATCCAGCTAGTTTCCTTGAACATTTTTTAATTTCTCAACCCAGGATGAGTGTTGGTTTCATCATTTTTAACCAGAGACAAACGGACAATTCATGCAGTGGAAACACCCCTCGTCAATTTTTCAAGAGATGTCCAAGGTCTTTTCATTTGTAGGGAAGATGATGGCCTCAGTTTTTGGGGATGCAAAAGGCATGGTGTTTATTGACAATCTTCAAAAGGGTCACATCACCAATGGTGAGTGCTATGCCAACTTACTGTAGCAGTTACGAAAGGCTGCCAAGACCAAACGCTCAGGAAAGCTGATAAAAGGGGTCTTGTTTCATCAGGACAATGCTCCAGCATACAAGTCCTTGATTTGAATAGCTGCCGTGCGTGACTGTGGCTTTGAACTGGTTGATCAGCCTCCTTGTTCTCCTAATTTGACTGTTATCTGTTCTCCAACATGAAAAAACACTTGGCTGGGAACGAGTATCGCAGTGATGATGACATCATATCTGCTGTTAATGATATTTTAGACCAACAAGATGAAAGCTTCTTCACCAATGCACTGCAACACTGATGGAAGAAGTGTGGGGACTGCAAGAGGGCTATGTTGAAAAATAAACCTCATTTGGTTTCATTCCATGAGAGTATCTTGGTCAGCCTATGAACTTTTTAGCCGATCCTCGTGTGTGGATATATACATACACGCACACATACACACTCACACATGTATATGAAGATACCCTTAGTTAAAGAGATCTGATATCGTATCTAGTCTGGTGCTACATAGCCATATAGAAATAAGAAACCTTGAGATGAAGCCTTTCCAAATAGGACAACATTATGATGGTAATGATAAAAATTTCTGAAAGTATTGCATTTAATATATATTCTCTAAATATGAATATAGCCGAAATAATTATATTATGGTTGAAATTGTGACTCATTAGGCAGTAAAACACATTAAATGCCTTTAATTGTGCTTCTGTGGTGTCAAAACTTTGTTCATCCGATTTTTTTTTTAAATAAAGAAAATTACACATTATGAAGCTGTTTTTCGATGAAACTTTATTCGTAAAGCAAATTTTTTCTCTGCGTTTATTTCAAAATATCGTTTATTTGTAAAAACACAAACCATGACATCGCGTAATTACGTTATTTGTAGTTTTCTGGTTTCTGACCAGTTATTAAATTGTGCTGATGAAACTTAACGATTGACTTGCATGCACGTATTTCTTTCTCTGAAATACCTCTCATTCACACACACACACACTTAGGCATACGCGCACGCGCAAACACACATTTACACGCTTGCCTGAAAGTATTATATAAAACAACATAAAGGTTATGAACTGTTTAATTCAAGATAAGGTTGTGCGTTTAGCCTTACTCAGAATATTTTAGGGTTTATAAACCCTAGACCAGAGTTTCTCAAAATGGATTACTTCAGAATGGGACGTAAATAAGTAAGAAACGAAAAAAGACTTGCAATAAAACTTTAAAACTTCTGAATACGTAAGTTTATGGTGGGATACACGTGTTGTTTTTTGAGAAGTGAACTATGGTATAAAAATAGTTAAAAAGCAGTGCCTTAGATGCAACCTACGGGTCTGGCAACTGAAATATCGCGAATAAATAAAATCAAAGTAGGTCAAAAGTGAAAGAATGTTTTTAAAGGAAAAGGTCAGGAGTCTGGAAAAAGTGGCAGTTCTCAAGACTTTAAAAGATCTTTACTTTGCTCTGCTCAGATATACGGTTCATGAGTGCGTGTTGACATTTATAGAAAAACGTGTGGACAAGGAAGAGGAGGTCAGAGTTGAAACTCCAAGGATGAGGAATTCTTTAAAAAGGTTTATGTTCAATCTTGCAGGGTGAAGAGCTATAATACATAAGTCACAGTAATCTGATAGGCACGTGAATTTGGAGAGTCTTAGCGGATGTAATATATACTATGCAAGTTCGGAGGAACAGGGAACATTGTAATAGCAACCCGAATATTAACTGATATGTGATAAGTTTCAGTAAGAGAGTATGTGTGGTCCCGAATATATCACCGAAAGTGTGAACCTTAAATTATCGGATCTGTATATTCTTTAAACAAATTGTAATCGCAAAATTGAACAGAACACACAAAGAGAGAGAGGGAGGTAGAGAGAGAGGGGGAGGGGAGAGAGAGAGGGAAGTAGAGAAAGAGAGAGAGAGGAAGAGAGAGAGAGAGAGAGAGAGAGGGAGAGAGGGAGAGAGAGAATCCTATTTAATCCTATCAAGATGAAAAAATATACCAGTTCACTTAGAGTGAATGAAAAACACAGACCATAGAAGGAATAAACTACACCAAGAACACGGCAAGAAATTCCCACTAAATACACTTAGAAGGCTTCAATTGACAACAAATGTAGACTATGTAAAATCCAAACGGAAGACATTTGTCGTGTCATTGCCAACTGAGAGAATTTCCTTAGATACTACCTTACTGAATGGCATTATGTTGTAGATAGAGCAATCTGAAATGGAATACGAAAGAAAGAAATAGCTACAAATAAAGATGAACGTATTGAGAATAGCGGGTTAAAAGAATATTGGTGGAACCTAAGAATAAAAACAGCGTCCGAATTAAGACGCAACTGGCCTTATATTGCTGTTTGGGACGACATAATAATGAAAAAAAAATTCTATGTTGGAAGTCAACTGCCCACTCAACATTAGTGTGGTAAGAAATATACTAGAGGAAGGAGATACAGCTATAGTCTATAGACTAATCCAGTATTCAAAATATACTTTCAGCACGATACCCATTACTAGTGGAGCGACAAGGTACGTACTAAGCCACCGGGATCAAAGTATGACTGAACTTGGATTCTTGGAGAAAAATAAAAATAATATTGCTCTATAATTCATGTGCTACAGACATTCACAATAAGTGGAACAATAAAACACCGCTTGACCGTATAATTTTGAGTGTGAATTGATGTATAAAAGATGAAAAAAAAAACCCAACTTATTTTCGATATCGTTTTCTTTTTTTGTGTGTGTGTGTGTGTGTGTGTGTGTGTGTGTGTGTGTGTTTTACAATTTGCAGGTCAAAATAAGCATAAAACATACTCCAATCAAAAAGAAAAAAAAATGCATTATATAACACATGTACACGAGTAGATAAGCCACATAACTGACTTTTGTCGAACCCTACTTGGCTGGATGCTATACTTTGTCTCTTGGACTACAGCATTCGACCAAGAAACCAACCAGCCAACCAACCAACTAATCACTCATCGTTCTTCGTTAATGCAAAAGTCTTTTCTCTAAATGTACAGATTTGAATAGCTAACTATAGCTCACTCATTTGTCATTTCGCAAATCCATCCCATTATCAAATAATTAAATACATTTATAGGATTGTACATGAATAATTATCGATGTATATATCACATGTATGGACACAAGCACATGTAAATATGTTTCAAAGTGTTTTTTGAATAATTCTTAGAGGTTTTGTATCATATACTTAGGTATATTAGATTTATTTGACACTTTCTTGGGGAGTATTTGCAGTTTGAACAACCACTATTTCATCTTCTTTAAGATCTTCTGAGGCTTCTTGCAATACAAGCCAGCATTCTCGATGTCCATTGACACTTGCATAATCCCCAGCCGTAAAATTTCGTAGTTTATCACGATATGTAGCATCAACGTTTCGAGTTAGAAGAAACCTTACAATTTCTATATGTCCAATTTTAGCTGCAGCAATCAGAGGCGTTGAACCATCATATTGGTCATGTGCATTAGGATTCACATGTCCCTTGAGAATTAACATTTGAACAAAATCTAATTGACCATTCTGACACGACTGCATCAGAGCATGGTGTCCCCAAGAGCCAGCTTTTTTGTCACGAAGGTAGACACTCAGGAGATACTCTGCTACATGGTCCTGCGATTTGTCCCAGGCCAGCATTAACGGAGTGATGTTATTTGCATCATGAGCATCGACATTAGCTCCGTAATGAATTAAGAGTTTCACACTTGTTAAGTACCCATACTCTGCAGCAAAATGCAAAGCTGTTCTTTTTGATGGAATAGAACTATCGCTTCTGGGTGTTCGATTGATGTCGCATCCGAATTCTAAAAGAAGTTCGAGAATCTCTGGATTTTTACAAGCTAAAATTACAGGCATGTCATCCTTTGTTGTTCCTACATCAGGGGAATCTCCTCCGATTAAATGCTTCATCACACATGCATGATGACACTTTTCGATGGCAGACAACAATCCTTGCTCTTCGCAGGCGTCTGCACAGGGTCGTATAGTTTGTCTGAGTCGAGGACCAGTAAGAACACGCTTGGAAGATGGTCGGCGAAGAACTGAAGAAATTCGATTCGCTGTTCGATTTGTGTTGATTGTGAGTCTTCTTTTCAAGCTGAAAATAAAAAAGAAAAGTAAGAATAAATAATAGTTTACAGCCATGTTGGTAGTTTCAGACAGTTAACATATTTCAATTATAATATCATTGTTAACATTCAGGCAACAAAGTTAGTTTTCACCCTAAGGTGATTAATTGTAGCTAAATGAAGGTCTAAACGTTGAAAGATACCTGTAAATTTCCAAACCCCGGACTCCGGTGACAAGGCAGTATCTGATATAACTATAAATATAGACTGTCATATTTTATAACTCAACGCTAAAGTCTAACGAAATAATTGAAATATTTACTGTAAACTGGAGTATTTCATTAGCTTCTTGTGTTGAGAGAAATTTTGCTGAAAAATGGAATTTCAACATCAAACGAAAAAGGTTTGTATGCTTGTCTAAAAGTCAATCATTTTTTTTGCGTTTATTTCAAAATATCGTTAATTTTTAAATACACAAACCATGATATCGCATTACGTGCATAATAGATATTAAACAATTTAGCAGATATTAGTCTTGATGAATTATTAAGCATATTTACAGAACATTCCGAAACCTTATAAATATGCATAAGTTCCCTAATACAAACAACAGATAGGATTGAGAATAATTAATCTTGCTAAAAGCTCTCTTCACTCTCTCATATCTGAGAAACTGACAGGCTGATTATGATTCTACCCAAATGGCACAACATATACTGGACTTCTTTTATTATAGATCTGAGATAGGAAAGGCAGCACCCGTAACTTTTGCAGTACCTAAAAAATATTCGGGCGAAATGCAAAGAACCAGGAAAGATTCCCCTCCAAACTGCAAAATTTTTAGTCCATTGCTTTAACAATTCCCTCAATGTACCATCTATTTAGGGAAGCAAGACTATGGGAAGTCTTTATGGTGGTGCTCAGTCTATTAGAAATAGCAACCAAACCTCTTTCATATCTCAACCACTCGCCTTCAAAAGGTACACAATATGTAATGTGGACCTGGGTTCACTGCACTTAAGAAAAGGTGGCCTGATTACGACTGGAATGCATTTGATCACATGCCTGCTCAATCAGAGATGTCATCTGATTAAACATCTGTAACAACACAGATACGACCCACACTGATGCAGATAGTTGCTAAGTATATCCACCAAATCTCAAACAAAGGTAAGGACAAGGAAGTATAAGTGTCTTCTACTATAGTTTCAGGCTGACGAATGAATTTGGCGGACATGTATGTATGTATGTATGTATGTATGTATGAGTGTGTGTGTGTGTGTGAATGTGTATGTATATATATGTGTGTGTGAATGTGTATGTATATATATGTGTGTGTGAATGTGTATGTATATATATGTGTGTGTGAATGTGTATGTATATATATATATATATATATATATATATATATATATATATATATATATATATATATATATATATATATATATGAATGTGTGTGTGTTTGTGTTCAACATTGTGTTTAAGCCCACACCGTTTAACAACCGGTGTTAGTTTATTTACATCTTCTTAATGTAGCGCTTCGGCAAAGGAGACCGGTAGAATAAGTATCATATTTAAAAAGAATAAATACTGACATCGATTTGTTCGATTACACCCTTTAATGCTGTGCCCCAGCATGACTGTAACCCAATGACTGAAACAAGTAATGGAATATAGGATATGAAAAATAGGATTGTCATAAGGCTGCTTTACTAGAACAACAACAACAACAACAGTAACAACAATGGTATATATTTTAACAATACTGGAGTCATAGAAAGCTAATCAGACTTACAGTACAGTTGCAAACGAAACACAAAATAACGATATTAAATTCCGTAACTCTGATGGTGGTTCTCCGTCATTCGACAATGAGTAAACCAGTTTCTTGGTCAACTGAATAACTCACCCTTGAATTAACGTATAAACAACCAAGCTTTACACAGATACGTGTATCCTTAAAGTGATTCTTAGGCAGAGTTAATGTGACATAGATACGATACAGTTGTATCTTTTGAATTGTACTTATACGTTCAATCCACCCGATGAATTTCTGTACAGTTTCTGTCAATCCAGTTCCACTCACAAAGTACGGACCGACTTGAGGTTATAAACTGTGACATTTGCACAAGATGCGATCCTGTGGGATCAAACCTGAAACCTCATGGTTGTAAAGCGAACTTCTTAATCATTCGGTCATATTGAGTGTAGATAGTGTTCTTTTTTTTTTTTATTATTCGTCCTTTCAAAGCTTAGCCAGGCTCATGGGCCCGGTTTCCCGGTTTCTATGGCGTATGTCCCCCCCCCCCAGCTGGACGGGACGCCAGTCCATCACAGCGTTACTCAAGAAACAGGAAGAAAGAGTGAGAGAAAGTTGAGGCGAAAGAGTGCAACAGGGGTCGTCACCCCCCCCCTGCCGGAGCCTTGTGGAGCTTTAGGTGTTTCGCTCAATAAACACACACACAACGCCCGGTCTGGGTATCGAAACCGCCATCCTTCGACCGCGAGTCCGCTGCCCTAACCACTGGGCCATTGCGCCTCCGTACATAGTGTTACTAATTCTATATTAAAATGTATATTTAATGTTATCTTAAAATAATTTTGTGGTTAAAAGTTGTGAACATATCCACCAAGAATGTTGAAGTTAGATCTAATAATTTCTGATTCACATTCAATGAGGCAAGGACCACGCTGTCTTATTTAGATCCTTTTCATTTCTGTAGATAACCAGAGTTAAGCAAATATTGGAATAAATTTAGATTAGAATTGTGAACGAGAGAATAATACCCTAACATCTAGCGCTATATTAATTGAGTAATCGCTCCACACTTACGTCCCACGTTCGTATTTGCTAATGATTATATGTGTATACTGAAAGCATTGTGAATCTTACTGCAACAATTACGTGCATAACAGATGTTAAACGATTTAGCAGATATTAGTCTTGATAAATTATTAAACATAAGTATATTTATAGAACATTCTGAAACCTTATAAATATGCATAGATTCCCTAATATAAACAGCAAATAGGATTGAGAATAATAAATCTTGCTAAAAGCTTTCTTCAATCTCTCATATCTGAGAAACTGACAGGCTGATTATGTTTCTACCAGTTTCGACATAAGTAGACACGAGATGCACGACACGATTTCCATAACGGCCAAGAAACTAGATATTATGATGTTCAATATTAAATATCACCAAATATCAGTAAGCATTATCAGTTGTAGGGCAAAATATTGTAGGGAATAATGCTACAAGCACTTTAATCTACACTATTTTATTACTATTTATCTCACGTATTTACGAAATAAAAGTTGAGCTTGGTCAGATATGAACCCAGAACTTAATGGGACAGAAGTAAATATAGTCTGGTGCTCTACCAACTCTGCCATCACGACTTAACATTACAGCCCCTAATCAAAGAACAGCATACATAACAATAATCAATTATGTTCAGTTTCAGAATCGGGGGTTATTTTTCCTTCATGCACCCAGAAGCATTAAAAAATATTTCTCTCTAATCTATTTGCCACAAAAGTTTGTTAAACCAGACAATTACACCTACAGTTGTTTTTTTTCTTCAAGGATTCGGGCCACTTGTCTACTTGGGAGCAAAATAGTACATGCATTCAAAATCTTTTAAAATTTAAGTCAGAATACTACATACAGATGTTCTAACAAAATACAGATTGATTGCTTGCAATGAATATAAAATTACATACAAAGTACATGACAGTTATGGAGAGAACAAAGTAACATCTTTTCATGGAATGAGAAGATAATACTTCGAACGGAAGGGTCTTCTCAAACGTCACGGGAAACTAGCACAGTTGCAGATGTTTGTATGGAAGTACATTAAATTTAAAGACCAATACTGCAATGTCATCCATTCATAGCTTTTAGAGCAGCTGCTTAGTGAGGATCACTACTACAAACCAACTGACATAGTTCTTGATCTAAATCACGAGATCAATTATTCAGCTTTCACTGAGTTTTACCACGGTAGACTTATAGAAATGAAAGTTTCGGTTTCAAGCACAATATGAGATGGAGCAAAACATGAAATAATGGAGTCAACAAAAATAATGAAAGAGAATGAAAGGCGAGGAAAAGAATAAGTGAAAAATGTAGATTGAAACACAAGAAAACGCAGAGCGGCTTTGACAGACAACAAATATAAGTTGCGCAATGCCAAAACTGAAGACATGGACCACATTAAATCCAACAATGAGAAAATGACCCTTAGATATTATCTTCCCATGAGGCATGATGCAGTGGCTAGAACAATGTGGAACAGGATAAAAAAAGAAGAAAGCACCAACAGACGAAGTTGATTATATTGAAACCGGTGAATCAAAAGTATATTAGTGAAAATTGTTTTGCGTCAGTTGCTCTCTGGACACCAGTGTGGTCAGAAAAATACAGGAGAAAGGTAACATCGATAGACCAAGATATACTTTCAGCCTCATACCTATTATTATTGGAGCAACAAGATAGGTACCAACTCGTCTGGAGCAAAGTATGGCTGGACTTAGGTTCTTGGGGGAAGAAAATGCAACTCCTTGATTCCTAATTCATACGCTACAAATGATCAAAAATATCTATAACAATAAAAATCTGCAAGATTTTCTTCATATTTAAAAGGATGATCATAATAATATGCTTTCCTTCACAATCTTGCTACCAAGTAGGTGGTCAAAACTAACTCTAAATTAAAAGGAGAAAAATTACATACATCTATTTATCATTTCTTTCTTTCCATATGTGTATATGTATATGTATATGCATATATATAAATGTGTGTGTGTGCGCGCGCGCGTGTGGGTTGGTGACCATCTCTTTCGACAAACAAATGGAAAATTACTCATTACGTAAAGTCTATTATTTATGAACTGCAATTTTATTACAAGCTGAAACTTCTTGAATCGAAATTTTGGGTTTTTGGTTATTGACTATCAAACAATTGAAGTAAGGAAACACCATGAATGCATATAAACAAAAAAGTAATAAACGTATCGACATATGTTTGTACAGTCGGTATAAACAGAAGAAAACTTTCTAGTACGAAAATGCAAATCACTTTTCTTCTATGCAAATGCAGCAAATGCAAAATCTGTTCTTTCTCTCTCTCTCTCTCTCTCTCTCTCTCTCTCTCTCTCTCTCTCTCTCTCTCTCTCTCTCTCTCTCTCTCTCTCTCAACAAAATGTCTCTTACAAAGACATAAATTTATCAAGTAAACAGTATTCTTGCAAACAAATGTGAAAGCAAAAGTTACATAGGATTTACTACAAATCCCTTTAAAAGTGATTTTCGCAAAATATGTTGACATTCAGTCGCTCACAAAGACGCTTCATCCCATCATTATCCAAATATATCAGAAGTTTAAAGGATGAAAATATTAACAAATATAAAAATCACTTGATCAGTTACTAAACATACCTTTAACTACATTAATAGCTCCAGAGGGTGTCATATTTGTCCTTGAGAGAAGCATAACATCTTGACAGAGTCTTTTACAATTTAAACAAAAAGACCATTACTCTAACAGTGATTTCCATCGATATACACAAAGTAATTTCCAACAACCAACCAGGTAAAATAGTTTCTTTCATACATAAGAGATTTACTACACTCTGATATAAGGCTACATATAGACCACAGTAATCAGTTATTCTTCGACACAAAAATTTCATTACCAGTAACCAACTTCTTTGTTTTTGCATATTTTACAAATATTTTTACTGAACACCGTACTCTTTGACACACACACACACACACACACACACACACACACACACACACACACGTACAGAGTGCATTCAAAAAGTATCCAACTTTATTTTTTCTGCCAAAACTAATGTCGCGTGGGCAAAATCCTTTGGGTGGGAAGTAACGCCACCCTTTCTGTACATGCACGAAAATTTTAGAGCCGGTAGGCCGTGTCATTTCCCGGATGTTTCGTCTAGAATACAGACGTGTAGTATGCGCTCGTCGATTTTCGTTTTCACCAAACGTATGGAGTAGAAATATTGCATCAAGTTTTGCCAAAAGTTTGGTGATATTCAACCTCAAACCATCCAGAAGATTCAACAGGTCTTTGGTGATGGGGCCATGGGCAAAACTTAGAAATAGGAGTGGTACAACTGCTTCAAGCTTGGCCGCACTTCAGTGGAAAGTGAGGTACGCTCAGGCAGTCCATGCAGAAGCTAAAACGTGGAGCCGATTGAGAAGTTTGGTGAATAATAATAGAAAAGTGTCGTGTAACAATGCAGGAAATTGCTTACGAAGTGGGAATAAGTACAGAATTATTGCATTTAATTTTAACAGAGGATTTGTGCATGCGGTGACTGTCAACGAAATTAGCCCCCTAGGTGACGGCGGAGCAGCGGAAGCGACTCCGCGTGGAAGTCGCTCAAGACATGCTGGAATGTGCAAACGACAATCAAGACTCCATGAAGACCATCATCACAGGTGATGGGACGTGAACTTATGGTCTCTGCTCGATGTGTTCGGTCGTCTTGCGTGTAAACGAAAGCCCAACGAGCGCTCACTAGACGTAACAGCCGGGAACTGACGTGGCCTACCGGCGAGAAAATTTTTTACCTATGCGCAGGAAGGATAGTGTTACCTCTCATCCAAAGAATTTTGCCCATGCAACATTAATTTTAGCGAGAAAACTAAAGTCGGATACTTTTTGAACGCACGCTGTATATATGTATGAATATATGTGTGTACATACACACGCACATACACACACATAAACACACACATATATATATAAGTATATATATATATATATATATAAATATATATATATATATATGTATATATATATATATATATATATATATATATATATATATATATATATATATATATATATATATATATATAAATATATATATATATAAATAAATACACACAGGCACGCACGCATGCGCGCACACAGGTACGCACGTGTGCTCATACACGCGCGCACACATACACTCATACACGAGCACGCACGCACACACACAGTAGTTTGACCTGATGAACCAGCAGTCAAATCTCTTTTAAAATAACCTTTATCGTTTTAAAATGCTGTACTCCAAATAACATATAAAATCTATATTCCCACCAAGTGCCGGCGAGACATTGTTTTTCAATTCACGACTGTTCACTGTACATTCGTTTATTATGCAAAAAGGTGCATAACTTAACCTCATTGTTGTTTTGTAAATATATGTAACTTGTCCAAACAGTCTCCGTTTGATTAAGATTCACACGTGGTTAAATAATTATATTTACTAGACAGAAATATACATATTTGTTTTCACAATGCTTTAGTTATTGTTTCTTCACTCGTGTTTGCTTATCTGCTGCCTCTCTTTTATTTACTTACTTTCATAACTTTAACTGTCGCTCGTAATCGCTCGACTATCTAAAACGTTAAACTTCCAACCAAAAGTGTCTAACTTACTTATTATGCATTGATGTTTTCGCCTAGCCTCATTAAGCCCCGACGGAACAGGTCTATGATCAAAAGTGTTCCAGAAATGACCATTCTATCGTATTTTTTCCAGACATAATGCATCGAAAAGCACATCATCCAATATGTCCCCATGGCTGTGATCGAGCGACTGCATAGACAATTCCTTCGTTACCTCAGCTATGCACTTTTTGAAGGTGGTGGGAGTAGTTTGATGACATCTGATTGCACTTTCTAGCGGGACAAGGACTGTATAGAAACACATATATTAGTAAAACACTCGCAAAAAGCCGAAAGTACCTCAAATAGTTTGTTAAAATCCATACCTTTAGCGAGAAGATATGAATAAACAAATATATTAATACAGGAAGTTTATATTTCAATATAGAAGTACCGTCCTTCCTACTTATCTACCTACATGCCTACCTACCTATCATCCTAACTCTTGTGTCACGTTCCAAACTATGGGACGAAATCGAAGACATAAATTTGCAATAATCGCAAGTCTGATAAACTATGGAGAAATATCGTAGATCTAATCCAGTGGTTCTTAATCGGGGTCCATATGGCCTTTGGGCTCTGTATAAGATTTAGGTGTTCGAATTTATGTGCAATAAAATGGTTATACTACTTCAATACACAAAATATTTTAACAATTTTTTTAATACAATTCCTGCAATGTTTTTAAAATTGGTAGAGTCAAATAGGAGTCAAAGAGTTCTATAGACAAAAAATGGCTAAAAACCACGGATCTAATTTATTAACGATACATTTATATCATTTATATTCCCCGTATGATTGATAAATATTAAAAATTAAGTATGGTATGTGTGGTAACAGTGACTGTTGACTATTTTAGTATGCATGTACAGCCATCTGTGTATGTGCATCTGAGTACACATATATGTACTCATATGTTTATGGTTTTGTATCCATGTATATCTGTATATGGTAATGTATATATGCATATGCATGTATATATGAGTTTTTATGACTCTTTATATGGTTCTTTATATACTTTTTGGATGTTTTTATATGCCTTATATTTTTATATTTCCATTTTTTATTTTATATTTTTATATTTGTATATAAATTTTGCAAAATTCATGAACTGAATTTTGTAAATCTCTGAAGTGGCCTAGTGAATCATGCATGTACCCCCATTACACCATTTGCATCTACTAATTACTCCAGTGTACTGGAGTTAAATAGATAGGATGGGGCATGCCAACACTAGGCCGAAACAGCTGTAAGATTCTGTTCCTTCTCCAATTGCTAGATGTCCATTAAATTTGAAATCTTAATTGGTGATATGACATGGTATGTCATAAGTGTCTGTATATTGTCTTTTTTGTCATTAATCAACGGAATACACTGTCTGCAAGTTGATGAGTATCTCATATTCCCCTCCATTTTCCTATTGCTATATAAATTTAGGGTACCCCCCTTGTACCCGCACCCACTTATTGCACTTGGTATAACACTGGTGTAAAAATAATTGGGTACCCTCCCAGCAGTATATTGGATATGTATTATCCCTTAGTGGGTTGGATCCTCAACCCCTAACTCTCTTGGATTATATATATATATATGAAAGAAGGTTTGAAAATGCAATTTTAAAGATGTTTACTCACTTGACTGGTTTCGTAAAATGGAAAGCTTTGTATGAGCTTTGTTGTGTTAAGTACTGGCTGTCACAAAAGTATTCAAATACAGATATACATTCTTTGATAATAATAAAAAAAAATGTTAGAAACAGTTTACAAGAAAGTATTTAAAAAAGTAATCAGAATTGGACTCCAAAATGTATGTTGAGTTCAATAAAAATCATGTTTGTTTGGTAGTATATACACAGAATGAGATATATTTAAGAATTTACAAAAACTTGTAGAGGAATAACTGACCTGTCTTTCTGACATTTTGTCTTATGTCAGAAAGACAGGTCAGTTATTCCTCTACAAAACATGAATTTTATTGAACTCAAAATACTTTTTGGAGTCCCGTTCTGATTACTTTTTTAAATACTTTCTTGTAAACTGCTTTTAACATTTTCTTATTATTATCAAAGAATGTATATATGTATTTCAATACTTTTGTGATTACCAGTACTTAACACAACAAAGCTCATACAAAGCTTCACATTTAACGTTTGACAATCTTTTTCTAAAAAAGTGAAACCGGTCAAGTGAATAAACATCTTTAAAATTGTATTTTCAAACCTTCCTTCATACATATGATGAACAGTATTAACAAATTTTCGAAAGTTATTGGGTTCTCATCAGAGTCGTCTACATCATTCTGATAGTCACCAGAGAAACAAGCAGCCAAACTGATTACATACTTAACACATTCAGAAGTTACTCCATGAAGGAGTCCCTGATTTGCACACCAAAAGGGTTTAACACTATAAATACCAGCGACCTGTCAACGGGGATCTTAGTCCACACAGTAACAAGGTATGATATAATACATATGTAACATATGGTATAATTATAAACAGGGAAAATTTTAGCCATTTCTCCGCAGACCGAAAGAATGATGAACAACCTTAATCGATTTTCGAACGTTATTGAGTTCTTATGTGAGATGTCTGTATCATTCTGACAGCATCCAGAGAAATAAGCAGCCAAATTATTTAA
>NC_142934.1:59371165-59496165 GCF_046866305.1 Octopus bimaculoides | reverse complement strand
TGCACTACCAATACCTGCAAGTAAGTTCTGCTCATTGTGGATCCTAACATGTCTTTTAAGACCCCCATTGGATTTGCAAACCCTCTGGCACACACCACATTCAAACGTGTGCACAGACATATAATCAGAATAGCTGGATGAGGTTTGTTTTCCATGGGTTCGCAGGTGAGATTTGAGGCCAACCAAGGACAGACATGGTCTGTCACAGACTGTGCACACAAAAAGGTCCTTGTCATTCACCTTCTCAGTCTTTACATTTTTCCTTAAATGTCTCTTGAGCCCTGCTTGCATCATCCTGGCCTCTTCAAATGCTTTCACTCCACTCCACACCCTTGTTCGCCATCCAACTCGATCTGAAGCGAGGACTTCTATATCTTTTGGAGCCATTCCAATTGACTTCATAGCAGTCCTTATGCCATCCTTAAACCTTTTTTTAGGTTTATGCCGATAACGTTTCCCCTCTGCAAGCTCACCATAAAACAGCTGTTTCGGCATGCGTTCATCTGCCATTCGAATAATATGGCCACACCATCTCAATTGGTTCCTCAAAATCATGGCTTTAATTGAGGGGATGTCTGCAGATGCAAGGATATCTGTGTTTGGAGTAAAAGAATTCCATTTAATTCTTAAAATATGACGAAGGCATTTTTGGTGGAATTTTTCTAACATTTTAAAATGCCTTTCATAACAGGTCCAAGTTTCACAGGAATACAATAGGGATGTTAAGACAAATGATTTGTAAAGAGTCAGCTTTGTATTGTTATTTATATGTCGCTGGCGCCAGACGCGTGACTCCAAGCCACCAAATGCTTTTGTTGCCCTTTGAATTCGCAGGTGTATTTCCGTATCAAGATTTCCATCATCTTGAACAGAGCTTCCCAGGTAGACAAATGAATTGACAACCTCAAGTAACTTTCCCTTAACAAAAATTTTAGGGAGGTTACAAACAGCACCATACGCAGGTTGATACATTACAACTGTTTTTTTCAGATTGATGGTCAGGCCAAAATCATCACAAGCTGGATCAAATGCAGATACAAGGGATTGCAGACCCGATTCAGAATGACTAACCAGATCGCAATCGTCAGCATACAAAAGTTCCCTAATAAGTGAAGTAAAAACCTTCGTTTTAAACTTCAGTCGGGTCAAATTAAAAACATTCCCCGTTGTTCGATATTTTATGTAGATACCCTCCTCAGAGTTTTGAAAAGAATGTACATATATACGACGGGCTTCATTCAGTTTCCGTCTACCAAATCCACTCACAAGGCTTTGGTCGGCCCGAGGCTATAGTAGAAGACCCTTGCCCAAGGTGCCACGCAGTGGGAATGAACCCGGAACCATGTGGTTGGTAAGCAAGCTACTTACCACACATCCACTCCAAGAGAGTTAGAGGTTGTGAATCCAACCAAGTAAGGGATAGTATCTATCCAATATACTGCTGGTAGTACACCCAATTATTAATACAAAAGTGTTGGTTATTGCGTGGAATTATATACTTTTAACAAAACTGTCCGATGAACGGGAACGTGAAACTTCGAGTAACAGTTTTTTGTTATATTTCTGCTGCTTTTAAATAAAGCATGTTACTCTACCTCTGGTATTTGAGTACTCTTTTTTCCACCTTGTTGCACATTTATGTTCTTACCCCGGTATATATATATATATATATATATATATATATATATATATATATATATATATATATATATATTTATATAAAATTATTTAAAATTATAATACAGGGTATCAAGAGATACCACCACGCTGAAAAAATAGCAGTCAAATCCTGACTCCAAATTGTGGTTTTGGAGTCAGGATTTGACTGCTATTTTTTCAGCGTGGTAGTATCTCTTGATACCCTGTATTATAATTTTAAATAATTATTACCTTTGATGGTTTTCATTCCCATACTGACCACTTGATAAGATCAATATTTTAAATACCGATCTTATCCTTATTTATATAAATATATATATTTATATATATATATATACCGGGGTATATATATATATATATATATATATATATATATATATATATATATATATATATATATATATATATATATATATATATATATAAACTTATATCCCCTCCAGCTCACACGCCCTCAAATCTCCACCCACGCACCCACCACCATCATCATCGCCGCTCAATGTCCATTTTCCATGTGGATGTTAAACGATGACCATGATGATAATGATGGATGAATGCGCAAATATATGGGCACGTATGAAGCAGAAAAAATACACACGCGCGAGTATGTGTGTATATATACATATTTACACATATATATCCACACACATGTATACATACATGTATGCACACATGCACATGTGCATGTATCACACCCGTATATTTACATATACCCACATACACATTCACACGTACACACACATACATTTTTTCTTGTTCTTTAAATCCCAAATACTAAGACTAGTAGAAGAAGACCTGTTTCTATTACTAAAGATGTAAATATGGTTAGAAATACGTTTCTAAATAAAATTCTACGTGACACCTATATAAATGTAAATCCTGCCCTCGGAAATAACCTTACATCTGTAAACAACATTCTTTCGTTTATAGTAATTCTTATATAATATATGTATGTATGTATGTATGTATGTATGTATGTATGTATGTATGTGTGTTTATTTGTCCCCCGTCATCGCTCGACAAGCGGTGTTGGTGTGCTTATTTTCTCGTGACTTGGCGGTTTGGCAAAAGATTTTGAAAGAATAAAGTACCGGTCTGTTAAAAAAGAAGTACATACATACATACATACATACATACATACATACATACATACATACATACAGGGTGCAGTGAATTGTCGTCTAAATTACGCAAAGATAAAAATAAAACTGACGTCTCATTTTAACAAATATATTTACCGAAATTACATAAAAATATCTTGAAATACTAAAGAGTAAATTTATTCAATAAAATCGCCATTGCCTTCAATCGTGGCTTCCAGACGACTTCGGAATCTCATGCAACTCTTCTGGACGGTGTACTTGTCTAAGTTGGTGAATGCTGCCATAATCCTTGCCTTCAGTTCATCTTTGGTGTTACAAGGAGTTTTGTTGGTTTCTCGTTCAATTGCGCTCCACACATAATAATGATGGGGGTTGCAATCTGGGGAGTTAGCTGACCAGATGTTAGGGGTGATATGGTCGCAGAAATTGTCTGACAGCCATGACTGGGTTTACCTGCTTGTGTGAAATGATCCAGAATCCTGTTGCCAGACACAGGGTCTTCCAGCAGCCACCCTATTGACCCATGGCAGCACTACTTCCTCCAGGCACTTGATGTAGGCCTCCGTGCTGAGTCTGAGGCTGTATGGGAAGATGAATGGAAGCATAATGTTGCCATCACTAGTGAATAATTTCAAGCACCATGATGTTGATTTCTATAACTCTCGGTACATGTTTTGGGGACACGACAAGCCAATGGTTGTTCTGTGTATTCACCATAAGAAACTGGCAGAAATTTTCTCGTCTGAGAAAACCAAGGTATGTTCGCTTGGAGGCGATGCTTGAGTTTGTTCAAAAGCTTCATAGCGCGGTCTTTTCTCTTGTCCTTGATGACTTGGGATAAAAATCGGCCCTTTCTCATCTTGTATGAGGAATACGGAATGTCTTCATGCACTACCTGCCTGATCAGAAACTCAGATTTTCCCATGTTCCTGGCGATGGACCTGATTGACTTGGAGGGATCGTTGTCATTCATGGCCTCGATCTCATCAATAAATTCAGTTCTTTTCGATTAGAGTGAGTTTTTCGAGCTGCTGTACCTTCGTAATCACCATTAGATTCATTCAACTCTTTCCGAATCCTCTGCACTTTCCTTAGATTGACACCTAAACACTCTGAAATGTTCGTATTGAAGCTTCCGGTACGAATGTCAAGCAGTACATGTCGTTTCCAAATTTCTGGCAGAGTGCATTGCGTCATGAGGCTGTTTTTTTCACAGACGGTGCCCAACTGACCTTCCTACAGAGATGTAAGACTTACAGTATCTTCTGTCAAGCTTTCGTTTGAGTTCGTTTTGCCTTGATAGAGTTTAGAAAGTAAATTTTTTAAAAAGGCTTATATTAAAAAAAGATGTTGCAGGATTGTTATGAACCTGAGCATGTTTTAGCAACTGCTTTTGTTCCTCAAAATAACAAAATAACACACATTTTTACACCCCTTTTAAAGAAATCCGTGTGTGTGTGTGTATGAGTGGGTGCTGAAAATTTCCTGGCTTTAAGGGTGTCGTAAAAGATCTGGTTGGTGCCCAATATTCCGAGTTCTTTTACAGGGCTTAGAAAGACTGAAGGACCGCTGCAATAAGTGTGTGAATCTGAGAGGGGAATAGGTTGAAGAAAATCATGATTAACTGATCCTCCTGTATTTTCTTTAACCCAAAACAAGGAACTTTTCAGCAGCCCTCGTATGTATGTATGTATGTAAGCAGTCGACAAAATCAAAAACAAACAATGCGCACGCGCGAAATTAAAAATATAAAATGGCGTCAAGCTACCCATCGCACCCTATATATATATGTGTGTGTGTGTGTGTGTGTGTGTGTGTGTGTGTGTGTGTGTGTGTGTGTGTGTATGTATATACATATAGCTGCAGTTCGGCAAAAGAGACCGATTGAATAAGTACTGGGCTTTAAAAAATAGACCATGGGGTCGATTTGTTCGACTAAAACCCTTCAAAGTGGTGCTCTACCATGGACGCAGTTAAACGACTGAAACAACTAAAAGATTTTATATATATATATACATATAAATGCAATGGGATTCTACATAGTTTCCGTCTATTAAATTCATGCACAAAACTTTGTTCAGCCCGGAGCTTTAGTAAAAGACACTTGTTCAGGACTGAGCTCAAAACCACGTGGAATCAAGGTGAACTTCTTAACCTGAGTATGCAAAGTTTCTTTAAAAAGTATGCATTTTTCAAAAGGTTATGAAGAAACAAAGGCGAAGGGGCACCAATCTTTACACGGTTTTCGTTAAATTATATTTTAGAGATGTAAGACCTACAGTATCTTCTATCAAGCTTTTGCTTGGGTTCCTTTTGTCCTTGAAAGAGTTTAGAAAGTAAATAAAAAAAAACAAATAAAGAAAGGTATGTATTAAAAAATGTTCCATGATTGTTGTGAACCTGAGCATGTTTTAGCAACTGTTTTTGTTCCTCAAAATTACACACATTTTTGTACCCCTTTTAAAGGAATCCGTATGTGTGTGTGTGTGTGTGTGTGTGTGTGTGTGTGTGTGTGTGTGTGTGTGTGTGTACGCGTGCGCGCGCATGTATGTATGTATATATGCATGTATGTATGAATGTATGAGTGGGTGCTGAAAAGTTCCTGGCATTAAGGTTGTCGCGAAAAATCTGGTTGGTGCCCAATATTCCGAGTTCTTTTACAGAGCTTATACAAACTGAAGGGCCGCTGCAATAAGTGTGTGAATCTGAGAGGGAAATATGCTGAATAAAATCATGATTAACTGATCCTCCTGTATTTTCTTTAACCCAAAACAAGGAACTTTTCAGCAGCCCTCGTATGTATGTATGTATGTATGTATGTATGTATGTATGTATGTATGTAAGAAGATTGTCTATCTATCTATCTATCTATCTATCTATCTATCTATCTGTCTGTCTGTCTGTCTGTCTGTCTGTCTATCTATTTATCTATCTATCTATCTATCTATCTCATCTTTTATCTTTTACTTGTTTCGGTCATTGGACTGCAGCCAACCTGGAGCACAGCTTGGAAGAGTTTTGTAGAACGAATAGACTTATTTCTTAAAAGTCTTGTACTTATTCGCTCGGTATCTCTTGCTGAAAAACTAAGTCAAGGAGACATAAACAAACCAACGCGGTGGCGGTGGTAAGGTGTCAAGCATGAACACAAAGACGCATATTCCCATACATATGTATTTGTGTGTGTATGTGTATATATATGTATATTTTTATGTACATATATGTATTTGTATATATATGTGTATATACATATGTAAATGTGTATGTATATATACATACATAAATGTGTATGTATATATACATACATAAACACACACACATGCATATGTATATGCATACATACATACATTTACATATTTATACATACATGTAACTAGACGTGGACTACTGGCGATTTTTTTCCCTCTTTCTTCCATTACTTTTGGACTTTCGTATGTTTCCTCTTTCCGAAGAAGAACTTTGCTCGAAACGTAAGACAGCAACTCTTTTAAACTGTTTGGATATATTTTAACACATGGAATAATTTAAACTCAGCACTACAAACAAATAAATCTATTGTCAAGTCCTCTTTCCACACTTATATGAATGAGTTTTGGCGGAAATTCAAAAAATAAAATGATTATGAGGTGTTATATGGTGTGTTTAAACCAGAGTTCTGCATGAGTTTTTACTCTCCATCGTAACTATTTTACAATTAGCTGATGTGAGCTATTTGTAAGTTAAGCGTCTTGGATACAGACGTAACACAGCGATGTACGTACGATAAAGACCTGCTTCAGTTGGACACCGTACAGAATCTCAAATTAATTACCAAACAAAAAACAAGCAGATGACGTTACAATTTAAATATAAATAATTTTGTTTTTTCTTTATTTGTTTTGTTCTATAGATCTTTTTGTCTCCAAATTACATCTATTTAATTTCTATGTATTTTGTACGTTGCTTGTTGCTATTTATTATTATTATTATTATTATTATTATTATTATTATTATTATTATTATTATTATTATTTTCTTTTTGGGTGTCAAACCAACATCCTTTTCTGCCTTATCTTCCTTTTCTTTCTCATTATCAAAACCATCAACATCATCGTCATCACCATCTCGTCATTATAATCAATATCAAGATTTAGTTTGTCTGTTTCGATTAAACTAGGGTCAACAGAAGAAAAACAAATGTTACAATCACAATTTGCAATATATATATACACACACACACACACAAAAGAACAGCAATAATAAACAATAATAGCAAACGATAAATAATGATACTAAAAGTAAGAAACACGTTGGTGAAAACATTAAAAACAAAAACAAAAAAAATACCTCGTTTTCGGTTCCTCTTCGATTTCAGTTTTAGATGAATTCGCGCCCATGTCTTTCTCTTGTGTAGAAACCTCTTTTGTCGTGCACTGAGACGTTCGGGTTGTGTCAAAAGTGCTGTACCTGCTACTTACTGCACGACCTAACTCTGAATTCTAGTAAATATTATCTGCAGCAGAAGACAAATTCCTGAACAAATCTCAGTATTTGTTGACAGCAAATAAAAACAAAAAAGAAAAAGAAAGAGAAAACCTGTTTGTAGGACAGCGTGTGATTGTCTACATCCGGGCGAATGAGTCAACTGTTAAGTTACCAGTCGGACGAGTTTGTGGACCACTCCACTACCAGTCACTCACTAATACCACTTAACCTCCTGCGACTTAAATCATTATAAGACTAGCTTCATGTGATTTAATCCGTGTGTCTGTCAATGATTGGGTTTGATGTTTTTAGTTACCGTTGCGTTTGCAGTTGTGTCAAGGAACACTCGCTACCTTTACTTCGGAATGCATGTAACTCTGAAATTCAAAACAACCACATGGAGAAGGTGTTAGGTTTCAGACTTATAAATCATGAGTTCATTTTAGTTTCGAGCACTTCATTACATCTCGGGGTAGTGAGCTTAATACTACACTGAACCAGTTTATATCAGCTGTTAAGAATGAACACCGGGCTATTGGGGGGGGGGGGCGAGTTTTCTGTGAGAGATTTGCGTCATACCAAGGAGAATTTTATCCGTCTCTTAAATTTGAACTTAGAACACAAATAACTGGAACAAATACAGATGGGTATCTGCTAATCCACTACTTTGGCTTGGTGCGTTTTTATCAATGCTGAAAGGATGATAGGCAAAGTTGACTTTGGTGGAATTTGAACTCGAAGCTAAGACTGGACCAACAGAGTAAAGCATTCAGTGCAACGCTCTAACGAATCTGCCAATTCGCTGTCGAAAACAGGCCTCCTTAATTAATGACGTAAAGGCGGCGAATTGACAGTATTGATTGCACGACGGAAGAAATGCTTAGCAGTATTTCGCCAGTCTTTGTGTTCTGATCTCAAATGTCACCGCGGCCGAGTTTGCCTTTCATCCTTTCTGGGTCGATAAAATAAGCATCAATTGCTCATTGGATTCGATGTAATCGACTAGCACCACACTTCCCGCAAAATTTCAGGCCTTGTGCATATAATATAAAGAATTAATTAATGTAGTGAAGATGACGAACCGGTAGAATCATTCTGCTGGGGTCGTCTTTGCTTTTCATCCTTTCGGAATAAATGAGATAAGTAGCAATCGAAATCGGAGTCGATTGGCTCCCTCCCCACGAAATTTCGAGGTTTGTGCCTATAACAGAATGAATTAATGTGGTGGAAAAAGATTAATTACTGAAAGAAGCAGAGACTTGAGAAGATCATTGGATTAATTGTCTAGACTAGAGCAGAATTATTATATTTTAAACTGTTTCCGTCATTAAACTGCGGTCAGGCTGGGGCATCTCCTTGAAGTGTTTTAGTTGAACAAATCAGTCCCGGTACTTATTTTAAAAAATCTAAATACTTATTTTATCGGTCACTTTGACAAAACTGCTAGGTTATGGGAGAAATAAACAGACCAACACCGGTCGTCAAGCGGTGGTGTGGGGAGAGACACAAACACAAGGGTACAGATACGAATATACGCACACACACACACAAACACGCACACACACATACACACACATATATGATGGGTTTCTTACAATTTCCGTTTACCAAATCCGTTTATATGACTTTGGTTGGCCCCAGACTATTGTACCAGACATTTTCCATAAGCGCCATGCAGTACGATTGAACTCGAAACCATGCACATAACCATTATAGTTGGTTTCTATTAAATCTTTAGTATTCATGTAAAAGCACCAAGTAGATAAAGCATTGCACAGTAACCAGATTTTCGTTCTGTTTCTGGGGTTGATACTACATGGGAAAGTTGCTTACGATATACGTTGTGTCCTGTGTGTGAGAGACTTGTCTCTGTTCTAACTCGACATGTAGAAAATGAAAGTAAGTACCAGTGTAAGGGATTGCTTTACATACGAAAGGTCTTGCTAAAAGCTGTACTTGAAGCTGGTGGTTGAGATGTTGAGATGATGTGATAATCGAGTGCAGCAGTTAGGACAGTTAACGAGATGATGTTAGCTTTTGCTTTCGTTTAGGTGAAAAATTAGGTTCATCACAACTTCACAGATGCAACGTCTGCAAGCATCTCATTTTACTTTTTAAATTCAATAAAATAGATAGATAGGCACACACACACACACATTATGTTCATGATATATACATATATATATATATATATATATATATATATATATATATATATATATATATATATATATATATATATATATATATATATATATGGATATATATATATATATATATATATATATATATATATATATATATATATATATATGGATATATATATATATATATATATATATATATATATATATATATATATATATATATATATATATATATATATATATATATATATATATATATATATATATATAATTATAATAATATTAGGGACAATTGATTTGATTTTAATCGATTTAAATTTCTTTTCTATTTGAAAATTGGTTATGAAACACGTGTAATCTTTTTATTATATTTATCTTATGATATTTACTTTACTTTATATTATACTCATTTATTGTGCTTTTAATTATTAATTATTAATTTTTCTATATGTGATAGTGGATTTTCATCGATGAGTTCTTGAAAATTGGTTATTTTCCCAAAAACTATATATTTTATATATATATATATATATATATATGTATATATTAAAATGTATATATATGTGGGGTGGGGTATGAATGTATATACATACATATACAGATGTGGTTGTGTGGTAAGAAGCTTGCTTCCCAATCACATGATTCTGGGTTCAGTCCCACTGCGCGGTACCTTTGGCAAATGTTTTCTACTATAGCCTCTGATTGATTTGGTAGACGGAAACTAAAAGAATCCCGTCGTACATATATACATGTGTGTGTGTATCTATGTGTGTGTCTTTCTGTTTGTGTTAGCCCCCACTCCCCCTGCTCGACAACCAGTGTTGCTGTGCTTGCATCTCCGTAGCTTAGCGGTTCAGCAAAAGAGACCAATAAAATAAGCACCAGGCCTGGAAAAAATAGTACTGGAATTGATTCATTCTTCAAGACGGTGTCCCAGCATGGCCGCAGCCTAAAGGCTGAAAGAAGTAAAAGGTAAAAGATACATATATATATATATATATATATATATATATATATATATATATATATGCGAGTAAAAATAAATACAAAAAAGGTGGTTTTTTTGTATGATTGTGTATAGAGGAATATATTATTTTGTTTAAAAGAATTCCAACACTGTCTGTTTTTTATGTTTTATTTATATTCCTGCAGAACTAATGTGGGGTATAGAATATGGAATATACAATATATAATATAATATACAATATACAATATAAAATAAAATAATATATATATATATATATATATATATATATATATATATATATATATATATATATATATATATATATATATATATATATATACATATATATACATATATATATATACATGTGTATATACACACATACATACACACACACACAGAGGTAGTCGGGTTGTTGGTAGATCTGGGAAAGTGGAAGATTAGAGAAGAACTGATTAAAGAAAGAGATACAAGTGACAAAGAAAAGTAAACAAGTATCAGTAGGGCTGTAGGAGATATTTCTTTGTAGTTAAATAACCAACATATTTCAGCAAAGACGTTGATAATCCCTAATAATATAATAGCAACTGTCGGAAGAAGCTGAAGTATGTTACCAGCAAATGTTTGGGACATTTTGTAAACATTGCTGTTTCTTATCCTAACTTAATGGATAAACGGCATATTGGTGGAAACAGCAGAACCTCACGATCAGAGGTTCTCAACAGCGGTCCATATAATCCCAAGGTGTCCGTATACGATTATTCGGGGTCCACGAAAGCAAAATAGTAAATTAGGGATCCACAGCAGTGAATTAAGGGTTCATGATAAAATATTGTTCAAGATGTTTTTATTGCAAGAAACAGCTTAATTTCTTTCTCGTTGCAGGCGTGGCTGTGTGGAAAGAAGTTTGCTTACCAACCACATTGTTCCGGGTTCAGTCCTACTGTATGGCACCTTGGGCAAGTGTCTTCTACTATGCCTCGAGCCGACCAAATCCTTGTGAGTAGATTTGATCGACAGAAACTAAGAGAAACCCGTCGTATATGTGTATATATATATATATATATATATATATGTATATATCTATGTGTATGCGTCTTTGTGTAATGGTTTGTCCTCCACCTTCCCACTTGACAACCGGAACTGGTATATTTATGTCCCCGTAAGCAAGTGGTTCGGCAAGAGACCCTATAGAATAAGTACTAGGTTTGCAAAGAATGTCCTACAGGTCGATTTGTTCGACTCAAACCCTTTAAAATGGTGCTCTAGCATGGTCACGGTCAAATGACTGAAACATGTAAAAGAATAAAAGAATTGTAGAACCTACACAAGTAAAAATGTGAACAACAAAACAGGAATTTTAAAAGAAGTATCCATAAAGCTAGCTCTTAAATATCGAATGGCTATGGCGGTTCACCAGAAGAGAATAGTAATTAAAGAGGTCCACCGATAACAAATGGCTGAGAAACATTGGTCTAGATCATAGCTTCCCAAAGTGGGCGATATTGCCCACCGGTGGGCAATTTCAACTTACATGTGGGCAATGGGCGAATTTCTAGAAAATGGTCGGCGATTTGAAATTTTGGCGGGCGATATGAACATTTTGTGAGTGAATTAAGTGTGCATTTACTGATATCTAGGCATGCCTAAAATAAGGATACACTTTTATCGATTTGACTACTCGCATGTGACGTTCCTTTGTATTAAAAACGCGAACCTGTTTATCGATCGAATATTTTTGTCGCGGCCTCTAAGTTACGGGGACGTAAACACACCAGCATTGGTTGTCAAGCGATGTTTGGGGGGACAAACACAGACACACAGACATACACACACACACACACACACACACACACACACACACACACACACACACACATATATATATATATATATATATATATATACATATATGCGACGGGCTTCTTTCAGTTTCCGTCTACCAAATCCACTCACAAGGCTTTGGTCGGCCCGAGGCTATAGTAGAAGACACTTGCCAAAGGTGTCATGCAATGGGACTGAACCCGGAACCATGTGGTTGGTAAGCAAGCTATTTATCACACAGCCACTCCTGCGCCTATGCATACATACATACATACATACATACATACATACATACATACATTTGTGTATGTATGTATGTATGTATACACTCTAGCAAACACGCAACAGACCATGGAGATAGTTGTGTATATATCTTGGCTCTAATCCAATTTGGCACGTCTTGTCCACTAACTGTTAAACTTTTACTTCAGTGTGCCAACCACACGTTGGTTTCGCATTTTTAATTTTCACCAACAACATACACCTTTATTTTTTCATTCTTTTCGAAATCTTCCGGTTGCTTTCCGGAATTTTCTTTCTGCAACGTTGTCTCACACTCGAAAAAATTTCGAACTTTTAATTTTCGGAACTTCGGAAAATGACAGTAATATGATTCTGAAGATGATCAGTCATTAGTATAGAAGTTTTAAATTTCTTTAAAGCTCTAAACTCTCTCTCTCTCTCTCTCTCTCTCTCTCTCTCTCTCTCTCTATATATATATATATATATATATATATATATATATATATAAAACAAATAATAAATGAGTATATGCATATATACGTACAAGTATGTGCATACCTGCATCTACCTGTATATATAGGTGCATATCTGGGTACAGGACATCGCAAACAAAACGTAGACAAAAAAATAATAATAACCAGAGTTCAGAAAACACACAGGCCACATAGAGAACATTTTCCTTCATCAGCTACCTCCATTCTAACACAGGCGTTTCGAAGAGTAGGGCAGGACGCATTGTTAAAATGGCTCTTTCCACGGACCACAAATTAAATTTGTATACACAAATAAAATTTGTACCATGGAGGAATGTAGTGGCGGACAGAAAACAAGACAGGAAAACAAACGGAAAAGAAAACAAGACAGGAAAACAAACGGAAAAGGCTATACGGCCAGACGTGAAAAATTATGTGTATAATGAACGCTATATATATATATAGATAGAAAGATAAATAAAGTAAACCTCCAGTGGCACATCGTTAAATTTTAAAGGGCGAATCACGCCAAATGACATGTCCTAAATTACAGACAGACAGTGAGCGCAGAGTCAGGTGTATTTAGGATGTGGAGGGACTATATTCCTCACCAAGCCACAAACACACAGCTTTTCACCCAAAAATAAATCTGTCACACTGCCAATCGTCACTGATTGACCTTTAATACTTAGACATTTCTTTGACCTTCACTTTTTACTTAAACATGATACTATACCCCCATCTCCCATCATTGCTTAGCCCTGATAACATTATATTTATTCCGGCCTGGCGGTCCGCAAGCACAACCCAGTCACTGATAGTGACTGTTTTAAGGTAAAACTATGGCTTTAGAATCTGCTCGAGTTATCTCTCTTTGGTATCTCCAGCCGAGGGAGAAGTAACTATAGTGAATTTGACATTAGAAGCTGAAATACGTCACAATCATATTCATTAAACTAATCTGAAGTTCGTTTATTCTTCATCACTGCTTAACGCTGGTACTGTTATAATTATCGTTTACTTTCTACTTGTTTCAGTCATTGGTCTGCGTCTATGCTGGGGTTCCACTTTGAACGATTTTCATCAAAGAAATTCACTCCTTATATTTTTAAAGTCTGGTGCTTATTTTATCGAAATCTTTAGTCGAATCGCTAGGCTAAGGGAACATAAACAAAGCAACACCAGTTGTCAAACGAGGGGCGGGTGCAAACACAAACACACACACACACACACACACACACACAATATGACAAGCTTCCACCAAATTCACTCACGAGGCATTAGTCAGCACGGAGAATGTAGTAGAAGGCAATTACCCAAGGTGTTATGCAGTAAGGCTGAACCCGAAACCACGTGGCTGCAAAGCGATTTTCTTAATCACATGCCTGCACCTAAAATATTATTCGGCGGAATATATGGTAGAAATGGAAGACCGCCAGAGTAATTGTCTTTCGGTATCATACTGCGTCCAAAAATCACCAAGATAAACTTTATCTTTGATTGCTCCTGTTTCGATCCGATGAAACTAAACAGTAATTTATATCAGTTTAACCGACTATACAACGTCTACTAAGAATTAGAGGCGTTGAGCTAATGTAAGGAGTTAATTTGAAGACTGTTGACAAACGTGGTACTCTGTCGATTACGACGACGGAGGTTCCAGTTGATCCGATCAACGGAACAGCCTACTCGTGAAATTAATGTGCAAGTGGCTGAGCACTCCACAGACACGTGTACCCTTAACGTAGTTCTCGGGGATATTCAGCGTGACACAGTGTGACAAGGCTGGCCCTTTGAAATACAGGCACAACAGAAACAGGAAGTAAGAGTGAGAGAAAGTTGTGGTGAAAGAGTACATCAGGGTTCGCCACCAACCCCTGCTGGAGCCTCGTGGAGCTTTAGGTGTTTTCGTTCAATAAACACCCACAACACCCGGTCTGGGTATCGAAACCGCGATCCTATGACCGCGCGTCCGCTGCTCTAACCACCGGGCCATTGCGGCTCCACACTGTTGACAACAACAGCACATAGAAGAGTAGGTTAAATTTTGGAATCTAATGTATATTATAGTCAGTTTCTGAAAAGCAGATACACTAAAACATGTTTGTTTTACTAGATTCTATTATAATTCTTAAGACTTGCAGCCGAAATATAATTTTCTCTATCTATTATTTGACAAGAAAGAAAAATTAGAATAAAAGCGGATCAGTGAATTTGTGTATTATTTCCGCTCAAATGAATCGTATCTCTTTATAACTTTCCTGATTATTTTACTTTAATCTATTAGAACTATTGCTTGCAGCAAATGATGAGATATATCCTATATAAAAGCATATATCCATATGCTCAAACACAACGATCACATGATATTTCTACATCTCTTCAAAACATACGTACAATCTTACATATAGATGATTACACACTCACAAACTCCTAATATTCTCCAAACACAGCTGAACACCTATAATCTTCAATGAAAACTGACTTCATACTAACAAACTTAAATAGCATCTACCAAATCCACGATCTCCCTCCCTACTAGTAACCCTAAGAATCATCATATGCAACCAAGCCAACCATACTCTGAACAACATAAACATACTTTACACAAAGAAGACAAAAATACTGGAACATGCAGCACCTCTACGACACATCAAAAAGACAGCAAATCGAATACATACGTAAAGACCCACTTCGGCCACGAATGACCATGGAGTTGCACCTTGAAAGTCCCCCTCCGAGGTACAAGTCTGGGCAAAGTTGTTTATCAAAGACCAGCAGTCGCTCATGCATTCCAGTCTCCCCTCGCTACCAACATTATCCAAGGGAAAGGCAGATACAGTTTGGCACAAGTGATGCTGCAACTCATTTCTATAGCTGAGTTACCTGGAACAGCATGAAATAAAGTATCTTGCTCAAGAACACAATACATTACCCCGATCCGGGAATCGAATTCACTACCACATGATTGTGAGCCCGATGCTCTAACCACTGAGCTATGCACCTTCACGAATATTTACGTGTAAATACTTAGATCATTTACAGGTACAAGACTGAGCTAAAAGGGAGAAACAATGCAGTTGACATATCATAGATTATGCTAGTCCTAGGTACACAAACTTTCTGCAACAAACCTCAATTAATTCCTAAGGAAAACATAAAACAATATATTAAACATTGTCAGAAGTTGTACACAGACCACATCCATGGACCATCTACACAACGAAAAACAGAAGGCTAATACTAAAAGTGAAAGACTACCTTGACATGCGAAGAGCATTGTTTGTAACCGAAGTAAACTATCTTCCTTGCAGACTCTGTTTTAACAGGAAAAACCGCATCTAAACAGCCATACACGTGCACAACATATCAGAGCACCACGAGAACGGTATTCTATAAATATTATCTTTTCTACTCACCGCAGACAACAAAAATAATAACGTATACAAAAATAGCCGTACAAGGACTGAAATTTAGCCGTAACAAGGACTGAAATTTAGCCGAAAAATAACCGTAACATCCATAAACCTCAGTAATCCTATACAGTGGCAGCGTCAGCGTTTTTTTAATTTTTTAATTTTTTTTTTTCTAACTACCTGAGTAAGATTTGCCCCGAAATCTATGTAAATAATCCCTCCTACTACAAGGACTGAAATTTTTGTGGGTAGGGGAGGGAGTAGTAGAATACATCGTCCCCATTGCTTAACTAATACTTAATTTATCGACCCCAAAAGAATAAAAGACGAAATTTGAACACAAAACCGGAAGGCATGTCGCTTAGAATGTTATCCGGTGCGGTAACAGTTCTTCCAACTCGATTTGTACAAGTTGTAATATGAGTTCTGGTATAATAAATCAAATTTGAAGTAATTTCTTAGTGAATTTGCAAAGTAAAAAGTGCGACTTGAAAAACGGCGTTGTCTATTGTGGGTTTTTTATTTGACGGCAATTTTCTTGTTTTGATGTTTTTTTCGGGAAACAAAGGAAGTAGTTTTCATCAATCATGTTTTCGGCATGTCATCTGTTCACTGTAATTATGACTAAATAGTCCAGACTGTTGTCCATAATGCAATTGCACAGACAAAGCTTAAATATCTGCAAATTAGAATAAAAAAGAATAAAAACTACGTTCACAGCTGACACTGCTTACATCGTGGCTTGCCTGTAAGTAGTGAAACTGTACAAAGAAAGCATTCCTATATAGATTTTAAAAGTTCGAGGAACTCAATCAGTGAGTTCAAAATACCGGACATTTATTCGATAAGACACTTTATATTGCAACAGTCTAGATATCCAAAACGTCGCGGTTAGAGTGCTTTTAATCATAGAGGTGCTCGACCAGGCTGACTAGAAACTAGACAATAACAGCGATGAAACTGAAGTGAAATGGTTTCACCTGAAAATTGAACGTAGTCCAAGATGAGACTCACCTAGTTTGCTTCAACTCCAATGTAAATAGATTTATGTGATTCTTATCTCTGTTGCATGGTTAAAGGCGAATCAGTGATGTAGTTGAAGGAGAAAATGAAGAAAACTACAGAGTACAATGATTCCTTTCTTGAATCGACTTAGAAGAAGAGGTTGACACCGACATGGGCAAAGACAAAGTCGGAAGCTATTTCGCCGGCAGTAAAAACAGAGACAAAAAAAAAAAAAAAAATTATTGCTGAAGAGTGATTTTTTAGTAATTTAAAATCTGAAAACCGTTGCCCTACAAAAGAGACGGGTCGATCATTCCGAAAGTTACTGTGATCGCAACAGATCAAAATAAATTTCTTAAAGGAGCTCATGGAAAATAAGAAAGACTACCTCAGTTTCCTGGGGTTGGTAGTGAAAGCATCCCTTCCACAAACCTAGGGAAGATGGGTTGTTCGATATGGTTAGAACAGTAACCAAAGTTCATATTGGCTATCATCTTAAAAGGGCGAATAAACAATGTGGTATTGCATACATTACGTGTGAAGGTGAAAAAAAAAACAAAAAAAACGAGTGGTTATGATTGAAATACTCTTAATTGTAAATCGGGTAGAGAATGGCCAGCCAGGAGCTAAACAAAAAGTCGACGAGAAAAACGATCTAGATTCCGGAGTAAAGACAATGTTTAGAGATTCAAATGACAGATCGATGGTTTAAGACGTGGATTAGGTCATTTCGGCCGTATCCGTTTACACCCAACAAATTCTTTTAGTTGTCTAGAAACAATCTTGGGAACATACTTCTCATTGCTATTATTGATAGCCTAGAATAGTATCTTAGATGCACCATGGGATTTCTTTAAGGTTGTATACTTGATCTTACTCTTTTCCGCCTTTTCGTTAATGAGCTTCCAGATCATACGAGTATTATTTCTAAACTCGCCAGCTATGCCGATGACACTACCATTTACTTTTATCATGACAAAACTAACTGCCTTGAGAAAGCTGCTTTGTGCATGGTGCTTTTCTTGAGGATAGTCTTCACACGGTCGTGGTGTTGGACCGTGAATGGCTGGTGATTTTAATGCTGACAAGTCGTAGCCTTTGTCAATCGTTATAGGCAACCATTCCTTCTCTCCGTTGCTCTGGGTGAAGATGATCTTCCAGAAAGTTACAGTATCCAACTTCTTGATTTGACCTTAACCGAGGATCTCTCTTAGAACTAATATGTTCAGTCCACTGCCATATTGACTGCCACGAATTTGGGAATTCTCTTACGTACTCGCAAACTTCTTATGCCAATGAGTATCTTGTATCACCATTCGACCTTGCATTAAATAATGGTGTCATCTTTTGGCTGGGAACCTCCCCTGAGTGTCTCAAATGACTTGATTGAATTCAGTATCAAGTCGCCAGCATGGTGGGTCCTCTTCTGTTAGTGTCCTGATTTATCATCGAAATGTATTTGCGTAGTCTTTTCTATAGATATTTTCATGCGCATTGCTCTGATAAACTTTGTAGTCTAGTACGCTTTCTCAGCACCTTTAAACGTGTCACTTGCTTCTCTTCTCAGTCGCATAGTTTCTCTGTTGTGACTACGTTGTGAGTACCTGGAAACCCAACAAAGTTTCCTGTTAGTCATAAGTCTCTCTATTCTGGTAGCTTCTTTCCTCGAACAGCTGCCCTCTTGAATTCACAACCATTGTTTTGTTTCCCTCAAGTCTTTGACCTGAACTTTGCAGAATACGAAAACAACAATGATAACTCGTTATTGCAAGCCATCCGTTTAGGAGATACCGAACGACTTATACAACTTCGTACAATTCTTTTAACAAGACTTGTCAACACAAGTCATCTGTTTATATCAATGAACGTTTCGATATAAACAGTTCTAATATTACCTGAAATTTCTTATATTAATTTTTTTTTTCGAACTCTATAAAGAGCTTTTTAGTTTATTGTTATACATGAATTTGTCCTTTCATAAAATTAATTCTAGAGTTTCCTCCAGGCACAGGTGTAGCAGGGATTCGAAACCTAACCACTGAATACTCGGTCAGACACCACGAGTGAACCACCACAGTTTCGCATGATTAGTCTATAAGTCGAGCAATCAGCGTGAGGTTGTGGTGGGATATGGTTTTCTCGAATGTTGTAAGATTTGACTTCTTGCCTTTTATACAAACTCTTTGGCGCGTAACTTAGAGGACAGATAGCCACAACCGCCACAAAGTGCCTCAGAGATTTGCACAGATGACTTCGTGTATTTTTGGACTGATCGCATGTTGTCATACAGATAGCTTTCTATATTTTCAGAGCAGATTTCCTTTCCTCTCATTCGGCAATTATTAATATTGTTCACTGTAATTCGCCAACACCAATAACCTTTATGTTCGGCAATTATAGTTAAATGTTCGCGAGTTTGCTTCAGTTATTATTCACGTAGCCAACTAAATATATCTTCAAGCGACAAAGGAAATGGAATCAGATTAAAGTATGGCAACCATAAAAGTTTTGCTCTACTGTCAGCTGCTGGCAAGGTTCTAGCGTGTATTCTTACCTGCCTGAATAAATAACTTGTAAATGACGTCCTATGTGAATCCCAATGTGGCTTTCGTTCTGGTCAAGGAGCAATGGATATAATCTATACAGCAAGACATTCAGAAGTGCTTTGAGCAGAATATGGATCTTGTCCACGCTTACATTGACTTAACAAAAGTCTTCGATACTGTGAATACAGCTTCTCCGTGGAAAATATTCGGCAGACTTGGTTGTTTAGGATATTTTGTATCGATAATTAAATCATTTCATGATGGGATAGAGGCATAGTTCAATATCGGTGGTGGCATGGCGGGACCCATTCCTGTACAGAATGGTATCAAGTAGCGCGACATTTTTTCCCAACTCTCTTTTCCTTGAATTTTTCAGTTACTCTCACTTTTGCTGTAGATCGCTCTTCTGTGATATATGTGATGTACCGATCTTCTGGTTGTCTCTTCAACTTGTGTCAACTTACTACCAATTCGAAAGTTTTCCATTCTCTTATTCGTGACCTCCTTTATGCAGATGATTGTGACTTAATTGGCCATACTGTTGAAGATATAAAAATTCTCATAGATCATTTTCTGCGCCTTGCAAAGTATTTCGACTCAGTACTAGTCTGGGAAAGATCGTTGCGATGTTCTATCCTGCGTCAGAAAAATCATACCTGAAGCCAAATATCTTAGTTGAAAGAGCAGTACTGAAAGCGGTCGACAAGTTTGTCTACCAGGGCAGTACACTCAACATTCTTGCTCTTTGAACGATGAAATATTTTCAAGGTTTCATCAGGATTCTTGAGTTTCGTATCTGATCCCAACATGACATTACAAGGCGAACAAAAGTCACTGTCTACCATGCGTGTGTACTGAAGTCGCTCTTTTACTCATGTGAGACATAGAATCCTTTACAGACATCTAGCAAAAGTCCTTGAGCGCTTCCATCAGAGATGTTTGAGGCACATTCTGAGTGTTGGTTGGTCCTTGTGGATTCCAGACTGGGTGGTCTTGACAGAGACCCTGAGCATTGAGACAATGGTGTACAAGCTCCGTTTACGTTGGACTGGATACGTTGCTTGGATGAATGATTGGAAGATTCCTAGCTGACGTTATGAGGCGAAGATGATTGTAGAAAACACCCCCAACAGAAATCAAGACTACTATTTAAGGACTGTTGAAAGTTCTTGTTTATGTGTGTGTGTGTGTGTGTGTGTGTGTTAATAGAACAGCACACCTCATGAACTGGTGCGGAACACATATAAATACGCACACGCATACGTACATACATATATACATACCGTTGCTATTATGTTAAACTGTCGTATGCCTAAATTTGGCCAAATGCGTTTTTCTTTTTCTTTTTCTTTTCAATATTTACTTTTGCTTGCAATACCCGATTCTTTTGATCAAGCTATTGAGTCTCCAGCTGCTTCAGATGCCAAGAAATCAAAAATGGTCAAAGTGTAGTTCAACGGTTTTGCTATGGAATGGTGAAACTACTTTTCGTTTTCTGAAGAAGCTACGCTTTGGACTTACAACACGTTTGCGTAATAGCAATGATATGTACATATATATTTACACACACACACACACACACACACACACACACACACACACACACACACACACACACACACACACACACACACACACACACACACACACACACACACACACACACACACACACACACACACACACTCTTACGTCCGTTAGTCCGTCCGTTAGTCCGTCCGTCCATCCATCCATTTACGTACCATACATACACATATAGCCATCAAAAGGTTAATATAATTCCCGCTATGCTTGTTATCTAATCCAGTTAATTCAATAAAATCCAACCCTATGGTTTGCCATTGCTATTAATATGAATAATTATTAGTTAACTTAATGCAGAAGTAGGAGAATATTACGTACAGTATTAAAATCTTGCTGCCTATTCCACACAGATCATTTAGTATAACTTAATGAGGTTTAAACACGTGGAGCCTTGGCCGCAATTATTGTAAGGGAGATAATCACGTTTAGATAAATCCTAAATCATGACGGCGTCAGTAGTTGGAATTTTAAGTTATGAGTAGCGAAGGAGATGAACAGAATATATATATTTCATTTTTTTTTCTACTCATTACAAAGATCCTAAACGTTTTTTAGTCATTTGTAGCCATGTATAGTGCATTTTCATAGTTTTTTTTTTCAAATCATCAGCTTGACATAATCCTAAGCAAGTACATACACTAAGATATTTTACGAAGCGTGATTGTGTAGAAGACATTCACAGCATGTTTTTGCTTTTCATTTTTTCTTCAATTTCTTCTTTTCTTCTTTTCTTTCTTCATAGATAGTTCATAGTTCAGTAATTGAAAGATAAGAGAAAAGGGGAGAACTGTTTAATTGATTATATTCAGCGTTTTGAAATAAATATTTTGAGGAATGAACTTCAGGAAAAGTAAGGATTTCGCGAATTGTTTAACTGAAGATTTTGAATTAGATGTAAAGTGTGAGAGATAGAGAAGAGTGACAAAAAGAGGAGTGTCAAATTATATAGAGCTGGTTTATAAGATACATATGGTACAGTTACACTGAATTAAGATTTGAATGCTTTTGTCGTATCAAGCAAATCAATAGAAAATGGGTAGAGTATATCAACGTGTAAGTAATTTTAGGGTTTTGTTGACTGACTCTAAGCCTGTCACACGACCATAGTGGAACTAGGTATATGTAACCAATATCTGAGGAGTGAAATTCCTGGCTAAGGCCCAGTATTTCTTTACACTGACTTTAATCTTTAATCTCTGAGGCGAAAGGGATTAATACAGTCTCTTCAAGTGAAATATTGATTTTTTTTTGGTTCAGTGCAGGTTTATTTGTTTAGATAAGTTGTATAGTCGATGGACTTGATCTCAAAATATACCCTATCGATCCCAAAATGGCAAAAGTTATATAGACCTCGACGGGATTTGAAATTAAAACGTAAAAGGATAGGGATTAATATAAATTGTCATTCACTCCGCCATTCTTGTGTTTCTGCCAGTTCGACATTTTACTCAAATACTTTAAACCTTCATCTCAGTTTCACGTCGATACGTTTTACATTTCTTTGGTTATTTGGATAGGATTAGCCATGTTTTGCATCGCCACAACCACGACGTTACTATGATCAGAAAAGAACTGATACGAATTAAAAACTTGGTAAAGATTCCATTAAAAAACCCCAGTTATGAATCAATAAATCAAGATGCTACATAGCAATAAATAACAAGCAGTTTAATAAGTTTACTTATCAATCAGTTTATTTATTTCCGGATATTCGCTGATGATCAGGGTGATGGAACAATAGAAAAGCAAATGAATTTTTTGTAGTGCTTGTTACCTCGCACTGTTTATTTTCTAAGCAGGGGCAACAACGACACTGTAAAACTGACGAGTGCTTCATTGGTTTATGGTAGTACATTCAATTTTAGAATAAGGAAGTTACTTGGTACATTTAGTACTTTTTCTTAAAAGAGATTTCTCTCTCACCAACCTACAGGAACTGAATCGAGATGTCGATCTGATGGATTTAAATGATACAAGTTCCATGGTTAACTTCAGTTTATTTTCTTACTGCTTCAATCGAGTTAAATAATAAGAAAGCTATCTAGTGCAGACAGGGATAAATAATTGTATAAAATAATCTTGTGTGAAAATCTGGTTCGGAATCAGAGTTATAAAAGAAATGGTCAGTAATGGGTTTCCTGAATAATTTGACACAAGAAACAACAACAACAACAACAACAACAACAACAACAACAACAACAACAATGATAATAATAGCGACAGATGCCGAATGAGTGGTGAGAGGGGTGAAACGGTATGATACATCGTTAGCGATTGCCCGAAATTGGCACAAAGCGAATACAAAAAGACGACGGGACAATGTAGCAAGAATGATCCATTGGGAGCCTTGTCGAAATCACGGCCTACAAAGGGCAAAGACGTGGTATGAGAAAACTCCAGAAGGAGTCACCGAGAATGAAAATTGCAAAATCCTGTGGAATGCAATGATTCAGTGCGATCACCTGACCAGACATCGGAAACTAGACATTGTTGTATTAAAAAAAATAAAACGAAAGAAAGAACATGCATGATAATCGACGTAGCGTGTCCCAGTGACAATAGGATCAAAGAGAAAGAAGAGGAAAAACTGAATAACTATGACGATTTGAAGTGGGAAATGCGAAGGTTGTGGTCAATGAGGAGAGTAAGATGCGATACCAATAATAATTGGCGCACTTGGAAGTATCAACACTCAACTACCAGCATGGTTCAAAAAGGTTAGTATAAATGTAAAGGTAGAACATCTACAAAAATCAGCATTGCTTGGAACTGCAAGAATTCTACGCAGGGTTTTTGAAGTATGACCAGTAAATAAGTGCCACCTTAGTTTACTGGCTGTGGACAGCTGAGACGTTTTATCACACCCAGCAGAATAAGCTGTTAGCTTTTCACCAATTGATACTACTACTACTACTACTACTACTACTACTACTACTACTACTACTACTACTAATAATAATAATAATAATAATAATAATAATAATAATAATAATAATAATAATAATAATAATGCCCTGATGCAGTACCAGACAGTGGCTCTCATGGCTTCTGATCTTTACTGTTATCATGTACATTGTTTTGTCTAGGTATAAAAGATGGGCTACAGCAAATATTCTGCTCAATACCACAGATTTGCTTGTCAGTTGTTTAATCTTAACCAGTTGAGCATGTCCCTTGGTGGCTGACAATATGTGCATCCCTGATCACGAACAGAAGTAGTTGGGGAGCATCATAGCCATGTATTGAGAGGAATTTTTGGAGGTTCGGATAATTCACCTCTGAAAACATGGATGCTTCATTCAACATCCTTAAACAACCCTTATCCAGGGACCTTTTGAGTGGGATGCCTACTCGACCTGAAGAAAATTCTAACTAGGCCCCACCTGCAAGGTCATGCGCTGTTTATTTTGATATGAGATCACATTGTCGCGCACATATAGTTGTGATGCATGTGCCTGGTGTACCCTTATCAGGCGGGTAGTCATGATGGTTATACTGGACTTCGTATATTTTACCCCATTGTCACTTTGATGGCATGCACTGCTCTCTCACTCAATGATAATAATAATAATAATGATAATAATAATAATAATAATAATAATAATAATAATAATAATAATAATAATAATAATAATAATAATAGAAAGCAACCATACTCTGGGATATGCCAATACACACAGATAGAGAAATTAAGGCAAATAGACCAGATATAGTTGTCAAAGATCATGAAGGAAAAAAATGCCTTCTAATTGATGTTTCAATACCAGCAGATGACAACGTTTCTCTAAAAGAAATGGAAAAACTTTCAAAATACAAAGACCTGGAAATAGAGATAACTCGAATGTGGAATCTAAAAACAGAAACAATTCCTATCATAGTAGGTGCCTTAGGTATAATAAAAAAATATTCAGACAAATACATAACAAAAACACCAGGACTTACAAATATATATAACATACAGAAAATTGCACTACTGGGTACTGCACACATTCTACGCAAAACACTTTCAATACAGTAAACATAAGAGCACCACAGCAAACCACAGCACATACCCAAGGCGCACAGAGCTGCGCTCGGTAGTGAAGTGAAAGCACGTTATAAAAATAAAACTACTGAATAATAATAATAATAATAATAATAATAATAATAATAAACTGACAGAAAGATAGACGCAAATAGGCCAGACATCATACTGAAAGACTTCAGACAAAAATCATGCCTCCTCATTGATATGACTGTCCCAATCGATATAAACGTATCTGTCAAGACCTACCAAAAACTGAGCAAATATAAAGATCTTGAAATAGAAATTAGCAAAATGTGGAATCTGAAGACGAAAACAATACCTATTGTCATAGGTGCCCTGAGAATGACAGCGAAACGGGCTGATTACTACCTAGCTCAGATACCAGGAAACCCCAAAATGGCTGAAGTTCAAAAGATAGTGCTCATGGGAACTGCCCATATCCTACGTAAAATACTGTCTATGTGATCTCAAATTTTAAAGCAAACACATAACTTTCTTATGGTTTCTTAAACATTCACTTGAACAAAACTGTACAAATCCAAATATATGGTACCCTAGGCATAACACCTACATGAACTTCTAACTTGTTGTCTCTTGAGGTCTCTGGGTGAGACTTGGATCCAACTTGTACAAATGCAAAACAAAAGTCAAACATAAAATAATAATAATAATAATAATAATTATAACAACAACAACAACAATAATAATAATAACAATAACATTATTATTATTATTATTATTATTATTATTATTATTATTATTATTATTATTATTATTATTATTATTATATTGGGCTTCGTCTATTTGTACTCCAGTGTCACTTTCATATCATGCACTGCTCTCTCATTCAACAACAACAGTAACGACAACAGTAACGCAGTACTAATTACGAAGAGATGCTGGAAGGTAAACTCTAAAGGCATAAAATTACCGCATCACAGCATCATTAAATTACTGTGGAAGAATGAGGGAAACAAATATCTAGGAGTGCAAGACAATAAGATCATGGAAGGAGAAATGAGACAGGAAGTCACTTAGGTGTACAAGAGGAGAATTAGGAAGGTGCTCGAAACAAAATGAAATAGAGGGAATATCATTGAAGCCATAAATACATGGGCTATGCCTATACTGAATTACTCTGCTCGCTCTCTGAAACGGACAAAGGCCGAGCTACAAAACTTGAATAGAACTAGAAGGCTGCTCACAATGCACAACGCACTCCAGCCAAAAAGCAATACTGACCGATTCTACCTACCAACAAAGGAAGGTGCTAGAAAATTACTATAACGCAGAAGACACTGTTGGTACTGCGACACTGGGCATAGAAAATTACGTTGCGTAGAATAAAGAAAGTACTATTAGCAGTCAGGGATACCCAAAAAAGTGACCGAAACAATAGGAGAATTCAAAGAGAAAAGGAACAACAACAGAAGAAACAAATGGAAAGAAATGGAGCTAGATGGCCAATTAATGCAACAAATCGAGATTGATGGAAGGCTGCAGGTTCTAGTTGATAGGTGGGAACTTGAAACGAAAGATAGAAACGTTAATAATAGCCACCCAGGAACAAACCTTTAGAACAAATATGAGAAATGCAAAGATCGATAAAACTTAGGCAACAAATGTAGAATCTGCAGAAAATGAGACAAAAGTATCAATCACCTTTTGAATAAGGTTCGTATACTAGCACAAAAGCAGTATAAGTGCAGACATGACTGTGTAGGCAAAAGAACGCATTGCGGTGTGTGGCTTCAAAACAACAGAAAAATGGTATGAACACGAACCAAAGACTGGTATAGAAAATAAGAATTACAAGATCTTGTAGAATTTTCTCCATAAAGACTGCTCATACTATTGAAGCAAGGAGACCGGATATGATCATAGAAGACAAAATTTTAAAAAATTTGTAAGATCATAGATTTTACAATTCCTTATTATAGTAGAGTTGATACCAAAGAAATTGAAAAAATTGAGAAATATCAGGATCTAGCCAGAGAGAGATGAAGAGACTGTGGAAGACCAAGACAATAATTATTCCTGAAGTAATTAGTGCATTTGGGATAACACTCAAAATGCTATCTAAAAGGCTGAAAGAAACTGGAATTGAAACTCGCATTGTCAACCTGCAAAAAGAAGTACCATCCTATATTCTGCAAGTATACTAACGAAGATTCTTGAGATGTGAAGAAATTTGTTGTCATCAAACATCGAGATAAAATACTTGCTGATTAAATTAGCATGCACTATCGTAATAATAATAATAATAATAATAATAATAATAATAATAATAATAATAATAATTATAATAATAAAGATAAAATTTGTGTGTGGGATTGTTGATAACCAGTTTGGAAATTTCCCATGAGATTTTGTTGGAAGACAAGTAATCAGAGGTTATACTGGAATATATTAAGGCAAAAATCTGAAGAATATAAATAAAAATAAAAATAGTGCAATTACTCTATTCCACCCCATCTAATTGCGTAAGAAGTCTATCCAGCTCGATCTATTTATTCTCGTACTTACTGTACGAATGAAAACGAATAACCTATTTAAAGCGAGGTCATCTTTTGCTACAGCAACTACATGGATTTCACTTACACGTGTATTCGAGATTTCCCAAAGGTGACAAGTTTAAAGTTAATCAAACTTATTTAAATAGACCTGACATTTTACGATAATGTGGAATGAATATTAAACTATATTAACAATAGAAAAAGGAATAAAAAAATTATGTAGAATTATATCGCTGGAGATACCCTGGGAACAGGGTCGGGTAAGCTAATTTATTTGGTGCATTATTAATTATTAAGCCGATGTTAAAACTATACATTTAAATATAACCTGAATATAATTGACTTAAGAAAGAAAAAGTTCAGCACATTCATTAGTTATATATATATATATATATATATATATATATATATATATATATATATATATATATATATATCTGTGTGCGTGGCTTTGTGTGTGTGTGTATGTGTGTGTGCACGTGTGTGTGTGTGCACGTGTGTGTGAATGCGTGCGTAGGTATGTGTTTGTATGTATATATGCATACATATATATGGAGACAAATGTAATTGTACATCTTAATATATATAAAAGTGACTGTATGTATGTATGTATGTATGTATGTATGTATTGTGGGCCACACTTCTGACCTAGGCACTTGAAACTTTGCATAGGGACGTAACTTTCCAATGAGAAGGTCATATGTGATGCAACTTTCTTGTTGGAAGATATATTCTTTTTAGCTTCTGACAATAATAAATGAATAAATAAATAACAATAACAAACTTGCATACTCATGAGCACTGCAATAGACAATGGAAACATTCATTGACTAGAAAAATTATCTATTTGAAGCAAAGTCAGTTAGCAGAATATTTTGAAATGCAAAATGTTTTTCCATTATAAACTATAGGAAAAATAGTATAACTGGAATAAAATTTTATTTGAACTTAAATATTTAATTATTTTTTAGGTTTATTTTTAGGAATCTTAACTGAATTGCTTGGATGGAATAATTTTAATTGAATCAACATTCCTGGGTCAATTGAAGATTGTCAGCAACTTTTAAAAGCAATCTGCTCCAAATATAACGAATTGACATGATGGTATTTATTTATGGTAATTATAAGCCTGGACAAGGACGAATACAGTACGACTGCTAGTATATATAGATATATATATATATATATATATATATATATATATATATCCAACTGGCTACTGTAGATATCAGCATGAACACCAATATATGTGTGTGCATGAGTGTGCGTCTGTGTAAGTGTGTGTATGAATGTGTGTATGAATGTGTGTGTAAGTGTGTGTGTGTGTGTGTGGGTGTATTTATGCCTTACGTCAGAAATGAATGGGGCTAATTGCCTATAAAATCTGGTGAATCTTCAGCTAACTGTTATCATATAGTACTTTCTCTTCCTCAGTTCATCATCATTTCATCTAATACACATCAATAGGAATAAGACGCCTTTCAGGTCTCACAAATCAGATCTTTCCTCAGCCAGTTTTTTTTTTTACTATATATTTGTTGTAGATAGTTAACCGTCGCTTCTCTTGGATTTGCCTTCAGTTTAAAACGTCTGGAAGGGAGTTATCAAGTATATCTGAAGGCAGTAGTGCGAAAAGGAACTGTAAAGGGATTTACACTGGATATTAAACTTGACGTTTTAAAAAGACTTGATGCGGAGGTAAAACTAAATTAGATTGCCAAAACGTTAAATCTTGCAACGTCTACAGTGAGAACAATACGTGACAGTAGAGAGAAAATTATATCAAGTGTTCAAGAAGCTACTTCGTCAAGTGTCTGAACCTTATATTTCTGTAGATCTAATGTAATGCTTAAAATGGAACGACTTTTGAGTGTTTAGATAGAGGGTCAGAATCGGCGTTATGAGCCGATAAAAATTATAGTGATCCCTAAAAAAGCCAAAAGTTTATATGACGATTTGCAGAAAAGGTTTGGTGGAACTTCTAATGAAAAGCACTTTTTGGCTTGTAAAGACTGGTTTGAAGGGTTTACTATGCGCATGAATTTGCACAACATGAAAATGATTGGTGGTACTGAGCAGTTGAAGAAAATGATTACTGAAGCGTGTTAGATACCAAAGCAAGTATACACTGATGATGAAACTGCTCTTTTCTAGAAGCGCATGCTTACTAGAACTTTTATTTCTTGAGATAGAAGAAAAATCAGCACCATGATTTAAAACTTTCAAAAATGGACACTTCTGACACTTCTTTTAGGAGGAAATAAGTCTCTACACACGTATCACTCCGAAAATTCAACGGCATTCAAGGGTTACTCAGAGTTTAATCTACCTCTAACTCAGCGTTCAAATAAGTACTTACAGAGGAAGGTCTGTAGCTTTTTGCTCTTAATGATCCTAATCGTGAAAGTAGCATAGAAATTACAAAAGGTGTTTACAATGAGTTCATTTCATATACTGAGCTACACAAAGAGATGATGCATAATAAGCAACAAACAACTTTGGATAAATTCTTCACTCACCAAGCTGATGTTCGTGATAATGAGCTATAAGATAGTAATTATTGTCCCGCTTCCTCCTAGTTTTGCTCATTATGTGTGTGTGTGTGTGTGTGTGTGTGTGTGTGTGTGTGTGTGTGCCAGCGCCATCAAGCTTGGTATGTTTATATCCCCATTGAGGGCTTGCTGGTAAAGATCATAAAATAGTTCTTGTAAAAGATCAGTATTTTTGAGGCTGTATACAGCAATCAAGTCTGGTACTTTCCTATTCCGAAATGTTGGGATCACTGTTTCAAGGGTCTAACTATTGATATTGCATGTTTTCAGATTGGCACAGAGGCAACTTTTGTTTCGTATTTCTTCTTGCCATACCCTAACTGTATTCAAATAAAACTACTTTACTTCACTCCAGATTTCCTCCAGAACAACTTTGTAGCTTCTTGTGAAGGGGCTTCTGTGCCATTTAACGAGTATGACAAATTATCGTATACTAGATGTTATAGAAAATGTATGTAAATATGTTTGTATGTATGCATGCGTGCATACCATGCCTTGCCTTTCCTTATTTTGGACCCTCAACTTCACATGAAATCTAAGGAACGCTGTCGTAACATGCAGTGTGTCTTCGGCAACTTTAATCCTGGTGGAACCCATCCCTCTCCAGATCTGACCACGATTTCTTCAAGAAAGAAATACCGACAGACAACAATGAAAAAAAAAAAAAAAAAAAAAAAAGCGAGAGAATTATTGAAAGATCCCTTTCAGTAGAGGAATTGTAATTTATATATCGACCTCGAAAGAATGAAAAGCGAAGTTGACTTCGGCAGTATTTGAACTCAGTGTAAGGATCGAAAATGAATACTGCAACATAATCAATCCGACAATTTGTGACTTTGTCATTCGAACACATATGTATATATTTATGTATGTATTTGTATGGGAAGAAGGTTAGGGTATTCGGTTCACGATCATGAGTACGATTCCTGTTGGTACGTTGAACTCTTAAGCAAGACACTTTATTTTACGTTGCTCCAGTCCACTTAGCTGGCAAAAATAAGTTGTACGTGTTATTCAAAGGACCAGCCTTGTCACATTCTGTGTCTTCCCGAGAACTACGTTATGGGTACGTGTGTTTGTGGAGTGCCCAACACTTGCACGTTAATTTCACGAGCAGACTATTCTGTTGATCGGATCAACTGAAGCACTCGTCGTCGTAACCGACGACGTGCCAGTATTTGTATTTTTGTGCGTGTGTGATTGTTTGTGTGTAAGTAGACTGAAGCAACGGGAAGTAATGTACTTTGCTCAAAGATACAACCGCCCAGTCCAAGAATCGAACCTACGAACGTTTGAGCCCCAACCTCTAGCAGCTAGATAAAAAATTATAGAAGTCTGACCATAGGACTGGTCCCACCAGCAGTTTTTTTAGCTAGTTATATAAAAGCCTTCCGGTAGAACCAATCTTAACTACTGGCTTCTATCATTTTTATACAGGGTGGCCCAAAAGTAGGTTTACATTTATCACGTAGGCACTTTAAATTTCTTTTAAAACATTTTATTACATTTAAATTTCTATCATACAATCATATTGTTTATGCACATCTTAAACAGACAATGTTTAATCTCTCAGATGCTCAAAATGCCCAGCATTGCAACATTCTTCAAACCTCTGACACAGTGCAGTACAAATTCCGACCTCCATCAATTTCAGTGAATGCGTCAGAAATGTAATCTTTTAATTCATTCACTGTTTTGGGATTCTTCTCCTAAATCTTGTTTTTTTTTAGAACACCTCCAAAAAAGAAATCCATTGGTGTCAGGTCAGGTGAACGTGGTGGCCATTCGATGCTGCCCCGTCTTCCAAACCAACGCTGTGGAAAGGCTTGGTTAAGGTGGTTTCTTACTGTCGACGCATAAGAGTTTGACAAAATTAACCAAATTAGCATAGAATAATGGTTTCATATTTTTTTATAATTAAGATCTAAATTGTTAATAAATAAATGCGAAAGAGATAGTTGAATAACTCTAAACCTACTTTTGGGCCACCCTGTATAGTACATATGGGTCTGGGAAAGACTTTGCAAATCAACTTCAGTTTATTTTGACTGAAATTCTGTAAATGTTTAATCTTTTCACTGGAGGAGAAGTTTGGTTAAGTAATCAAGCTCATATTTAGTATATTGAGTTTGTGAAGAAGTACTTATCAGTGCCTACTTAGTAAACATAGACTGCATTTGAAATTTTATTTCACGTATAGCTAGTTTTCCCCACTTTGCATTTGAGTTGGAACAACTTAAATAAAATTCTCATTTTAATCAGAAAAATAACAAAACAAATCATTTAAGCAAATAAGTTGCATTAAAAAATTTAGAATAAATTGAAACTGGAAATTTTCACAGATATTTGTTAGTTTACGTAAGAACATGTGTCACATATACCTTATGACAACAATCCTTTTTGGTTAGAAAGTTTCTCACCCCATAGAAATAATAAAATGCGGTTTGCTTTTGCGTTGAACTCCTGTGATTTTCACACAGCGCATAAATTAAGTTCTTATATTGCAACAAGGCAAGAGTGCGTAAACAAGCTGACACCAGTCAGTCAGTCACCTGTCTGCTACGAAAACAAAAGAATTTAATTATTTTATTGCTTTCTTTATTATAAAAGTATTTTAAGATATTATTTAAGAGAAAACAATGAAGACAATGTCAGAGTCTAGTTATGTGTTTTCCCATAATTAAAGAAGAAAATCTGACAGTAAAAATATATTCTTATACTATAAGCAGCTAATGATAAAATATAATACTTATTAAAAGCCGTTTGACAGTTGATGCTGGTTTGTTTATGTTCCCATAGGAGGGGTGTATGAAAAGTTTTGAGCCTAATCCAGAAACGGGGCCGCTAGGCAGCTGAAACAATTTTTTCTGGTTAGTACAGTCTTTTCGGGTTATTCTTGCTGATTTTCATGATGATGATATTTTAACTTTTTTTGTTGCAGATTTTTGAATAAACAAGTGTTGAGGTTACAAGGAAAATGGAGAAAACTGAGTATCGTGCTGTCATAAAGTAATTATTATTAAACAGTCAAGACGAAGAGCGCGATTCGATTGCAAGATATTTTATTAGTTGAACGATATTTCTGTCTTTGTCAAGTTCAAAATAAGAAGTGATAAAAATTCAAAATTACAGAAATTTAAACGTAAAGTATGAACGAGAGCAACCAGCGTCCACACGTTGATGGAATGATATCATCAGTTTTTAAGTTAGAATTTTATAACAGGCGAAAAGAAAAAGACAGAAAAAATAGAAAAAAGAAGACGACAGAAAAAAAAGGAAAGAAAAAGAGAGAAAGAAGAATATTTAATCAAACAGTTTTGTATAAATTTGATGATATTCTCTTGTCATCTTATTCATTTCTCCAGAGCGTGATGTTAATAACCCGCAAACATTCTGAGAAGTGAAAGTGGAGCAGATTCAGAATATTTTCTGAGGATATGCACTTTCAAGTCTTCTTCAAAATTGCAGCCGCTTGAAACGAAATGTTCAGCAAGTTCTGTCGAACTACTGTTATTGTGCCTGACGTCGAATCTGTGTCCATTAAACCTTTTGTTTAATCGTTCTGTTGTACAACCAACATAAATTCAGTTGTGTTTCGTGCATTCTGCAGCGTACACCAAATGGGAATCTTTACATGTTCCACCTTCTGTATAAATCATAACATTTCTGTTATGATTTCTAATGGAATTCACTCATGCTGTTGCACAATGAATAGGGCTTACTTCTGTTGCGGCTGTTCTTTAAGGTGCAGCGTGCAGATACTCCCATCTTCGTTTTCTTGGAGTCAAATATAGAGGTCAATAATTCTCTTATATTCTTATTCCGTCTAAAGGCTACAATGGGCGGCTGAGAAAATATCTGTTTGAAGCGAGGATATTTTTTCGCCACATGCTGGTAACTTTCATACAACATGCTGGTAACTTTTGAAATGCCAGCGAAATGTCGGTGCCAGTTTGCTAAAATTATGCATGTAGGTTTGACTATCTTTGCTAATCTTAGCTATTTCATTTGCTATTTCCTTTAATCGTTTGACATAATGACATACAATAGTATGGTCACATTGGATGGCAATGTCTCACAAGATATATTGCACGTTTTCAGCAACCCTTTCCGTTTGATGCTCATACCATTTCTCGCTTCTGCTCATGTCATACTTATGACAGAGCTTCCAGTGAACCAAACTAGCAGCATTGTAGTGCCTTCTCTTGTACTCTTTTTGCGTGGGCATTTTACATTCATTAATAATGTGGTTTACTGTTTTACTTTCTCACCTTGCAACCTACAAAGTGGAAAAGTCACTAACTTGTCAAGACTGAACTTCATATAATTCGTTCTCAGTGCCTTTTTTGGGCCGCGTAGATAAAGGCTTCAGTTTCAACTTACTTTTCCTAGTCCATTCCCAGATTTTATTTTTGTCAAATGTTTCAGGCATTTCCAGCAAGAATTGACCATACGTTTTCTTTTCTTTCCATCTATTCAATGCGTCAATCTGTCTATCTTGTTTAAATTCTCCCTTTTCTTTTGCTTCATCACTGCTTAGGACTTTTATCTTTCTTACTCCTGCCGTCAATCTTTCCTTTGAATTCTTTACATACCATACCAGATTATTTCGCACACAATTCACAGTTAATGAGACCTCTTTCTCCTCTCTGTCGCAATTGATACAACCTGTTCACGTCACTTTTGGAGTGTAGATCCCCTTGTCTTTCTATCAAGCTCTTGGGTCACTTTTCCACTCTGTCACAGCAGCACTATGCCTTAGAGTTGAAACGTCCCATGTGCTAGCGGCCAGTATCTTATCAACTTTGTCTTTAGCACCAAATTCCAGTCTCAGTTTATATGCCTTTGATATCACTTCTTTCATTTCTTTCTCTTTCATTTGGCCTGTTTCCAGGATGCCTAAGTATCGTCAATTTCCTCCCTGGGTGGGGAGGAAGACAGGCAGAACGATGCATGTATCACAAAACTTTTTTCTTTTTTTGAAACACTGCTATGGTAACTGTGGCAGTGACAGACGACGTCAGAGGGGGAAAATGTCGATGTTATCTGATTCTGATTCTGAAGGAAAAATCATCATTTTAAACAACAACAACAAAATAACAACAGCAGCAGCAAGTAGCAACGACGATAACGACAGCTGTCACATCGAGACCAGAATGAAAACTTCTCTTGCTTACATAACCGGCAGAAAGTGGATTAAGCAGTTACTGGATTGCAAGAAAGATTGTGTGAAAAAAACAAAAAAAAACACGTCTAGAATTCATGAAATACCCAATCGCTGAGGTGCAAATCACACAGAACAACGTTCAAAAACAAATAGAAAAGGGAGAAAACTGTTGTATCCCAAATGCAGTTGTGCAGTTAAGAAGCTACCTTCCCAACCACGTGGTCTTGGACGAGTGTCTTCTTGCCGACGACAGCCCTGTGAACGAATTTGGTAGACGGAGACTGTGTAGAAGCTCGTCTTATAATAATAATAATAATAATAATAATAATAATAATAATAATAATAATAATAATAATATATTATTCACATTATTTACAATTGACGGATATTTGTCCTCATCTTGTTTGTTGTTAACACAACGTTTCGCAGCCTTTATCGGGTGTTTTGAAGAAATTTGGAACCTGGGTTCTCATTCTTAAGGTAGTTTTCGATGTTTATTATTATTATTATTATTATTATTATTATTACTATTATTATTATTATTATTATTATTCAGGCCATTGCCTGGAATCGATCTCGGAATCTTGGGGTTTGTAGCCCGCGCTTTTAACCACTACGCTATATGCCGTGGCGTAGTGGTTCAGAGCGCGGGCTACGGATCTAGTTCAAAACGGGGGCACCAGTATTTTCTTAACGAAACACTTTGAAACTTGGGACACTGGTAGAATGTGTCATATAAAACATCTTTTTCTTTTAGTCTTCTTAACAAAAAAAAAACGTACGTCGCAAGTTATTTCATGTTAAAGTTGTCGTATTTCTGTAATTTCAACCAATGACTGACGTCCATTCAGTCGAATACAGTAAGTGCTGACTACGTAAACAAACGATTCTCAAACGATTCTGGCGGTGATAAAATTATTATTTCCTTGTCAAAAAATGGCTGAAGCATATTGGCAGTAGGGTTAGGGTTAGGGTTAGGGTTAGGCAGTAGCTAATAAACCTTTCATACAGTTCAGGCAGATGTTAACGAAATAAACACGCGTGAAAGAAAATGAAAAAAGCAAATGTTGTACACATACAGTTCAGGCAGATGTTAACGAAATTATAAATGGAGATAAAATACGCTTTACACCACTTAAACTGCCAAAGGAGTAACTGTAAACAGCTGAATACTTGTCAGTGATTGGTTGAAATTATCGAAATAAGACAATTTTTTACATGAAATAACTCCGAATACAAATTTTTTTTTCTGTTCTATAACACAAAATAGATAAGTATACGAAGTTTGAAAGTCTTTCGGTACCAAAAAACACTACATAAAACATAAATGAAAACTGGTGCCCCCGTTTTGAACTAGATCCCGGGCTACTAACCCCAAGATTCCGAGATCGATTCCAGGCAATGGCCTGAATAATAATAATAATAATAATAATAATAATAATAATAATAATAATAATAATAATAATGATAATAATAATAATACCCTGATACAGGACATATACCTTGATCCAGTACAATGATATGATGCAGTACCATGCTCTGATGCAGTACCATGCCCTGATGCAGTATCAAGCAGTGGCTCTCATGGTTTCTGATCTTAACTGATTGGAAGTACTATCGTGTACATTGTTTTGTCTTGGTATAAAAAGATGGGCTACAGCAAATATTCTGTTCAATACCACAGATTTGCTTGTCAGTTGCTTGACCATAACCAGTTGAGCATGTCGCTTAGTGGCTGACGACATGTGCATCTCTGATAGTGAACAGAAGTAGTGGGGAAGCATCATAAGCATGTGTTGAGAAGAATTCATTGGAGTTTAGATAATTTACCTCTGGAAACATGGGTGTTTCATTCAACATTTTTAAACAACCCTTACTCAGGGACCTTTTGAATGGGATGAGATACTCGACCTGAAGAAAATTCTAACTAGGCCCCACCTGCAGCGTCATGCGCTGTTTATCTTGATATGAGATCACCATGTCGCGCACATATGGTTGTGATGCATGTGCCTGGTGTACCCTTATCAGACGGGTAGTCATGATGGGTATACTGGGCTTCATATATTTTACCCCAGTGTCACTGGCATACTCTGCTCTCTCAATCAATAATAATAATAATCCTTTCTAATATAGGTACAAGGCCTGGATTTTGTGGGAAGGGGTAGGTCGATCACATCGACCCCAGTTCTAAACTGGTACTTAATTTATCGACCCGAAAGGATGAAAGGCAAAGTCGACCTCGGCGGAATTTGAACTCATAACGTAACGACAGACGAAATACCGCTAAGCATTTCGTCCGACATGCTAACGTTTCTGCCAGCTTGCTGCCTTTGTTTTATATTATTACTGTCGGGTAAAATGCCTAGCAGTATTTCATCAATCAAAAGTTCTTTAGGAGAGTGGGTTATATATCTTTAGATATACACCCAACTTTCCTACATTAAATTGGAAGTGAACTGAACGCAGAAACTCCAAACTGATCAACAACAACAAATATTTATTGTTCGGCGGAAAATAAAACAGCTTCTAATTGTCCGGTTTTAGAGTAGCCTGAAATGTAGATGTACGGTTCTTCGAGCTGGTGTCGTTATAGAGACAACTTGGTTCAACCACACTCAAATGGGATAGCATGCTTAGACGTCTTGCTTGGTCGCTGTCTGCCTTGGTAAGAGACAGTCTAATAGCAGGAACGCTTCGATGTTTAAACCCACGCATGCGTGGTTAAGGATTCAGCAATGGCGTCAGCCTTTTGGCGCCAATATGACGTCACTACAATGACTCCCCCTTGAGTGTGAAACACGAAATTAAAAAATTTTGGAGGGACGTCTGAGGCGAGATAGCCATCGAAAACCACGCAGAAAATGCGGCACAAATATATATCAAAACACTCGGTTTTATCTTCACTGTATGAGTGGGATTTATCCACTCACGCACAACAGTCAGAGCTAGCCGATTTGGATATTTAATACCAGGTAACAGGTCGAAACTGGCATCGATGCTCAACTATAGCTCTGCCACTGACCACAACCTCCCGCGTATGGACATTCCAAATTTCCTTGTGTAACTTTTTACGAACCGGATACATAGTTTTCTTTTTTCTGAATGGAAGAAAAATGTTCAATAAAAAAAACAAACTGAAATTGTCCAGTAAAAAAAACAATAAATCAAACGTAAATAGTTTTTTCCAATTTCTTGGGCCAATGCACCGTCCTGCCAAACCTAGTGACATAAGGTTCGCTAGGGTTCCTTTGCAACGACGAAGGTGGTGTAATCGTTGGTGTGTGCGATTGTGATGGTGCTGATGTTGGTGTATGCATTGGTAAAGGCGTTGACAATGTATGTGGTGATAGTGGTGTGTGCGGCATTTGAAACACGGGCATGTCGTCCACGGGAGTTGAAGGTTTGTCAAGGTACGCTTTTTTCAGACGGTCGACAGACACAATTTCTGTACGACCATTAGCGTCGACCTTGAAAAACTTTGGAGTGCAAGGGGTCCTTTGACAGAATCATCCCTAATAAACACATGAGACCAAGACTCAATGTCTGCTGGCACTCTAAATGGAGGTGTTGTCTGGGGCCCATAGATGGAAGATTGGAGAAATACTCTCGCAACCGAGTAACATAGGACTCTGGGTGTGGTGGTTGTGATGAGTCTGGTACCACCATCGCACCTGGCAACGTCAACGTGGTGCCGTAAAGAAGCTCCGCCGAGGAGTAACCCAGGTCAGCTTTTACCGCAGTCCGGCATCCAAGGAGGACAACCGGAGGTTTTTCAACCCAAAACTGCGGGTTGGGCGAGGCGCGCAAGGCGGCCTTAAGTTGTCGATGAAACCGCTCAACCATCCCATTAGAAGCAGGATGGTAGCTGGTGGTGCGTATACGATGCACCCCCAGGATTCGTGATAGGTCACGAAAAAGCGCGGCCTCAAATTGCCGGCCACGATCTGTGGTCAAACTGACCGGTACTCCGAACCTCGACACCCACCCAGAAACGAAAGCCTGGGCAACAGTCTCAAAAGTAATATCTGCTATAGGAATGGCTTCTGGCCAACGTGAGAAACGGTCAACACAAGTTAACAGGTATGAGAACCCGCGACACACTGGTAACGGTCCAACCAAATCAAGATGGACGTGACGGAAACGGGCTTCAGGAGAAGGAAATTGTCCAAGAGGGGCACGAACGTGCCTATGGACCTTCGCACTCTGGCACTTCATGCAGGAGCGTGCCCAAGTGGCAATTGATCGCCGCATATTGGGCCAGAAAAACCGAGCAGTGATAAACTTTACTGTTGCTGAGATGCCCGGATGTGACAAAGAATGAAGGGCATCAAACACAGAACGTTGATGGTTCGTAGGTACTAAAGGCCTAGGAGAACCTGTGGATGTGTCACATAATATAGAGCCCTCGGATGAAGGGAGTGGAAGATAAGCAAATTTACAGTTGCTGAATTTTGACGAAGTCAAATCTAAACTTGATAAAGAAGGTTGCTCCTGTGAAATTGCCAGTAAATCAATTTCCGCGGGAGTGGAAATAGAATGCACAGGAGGTCGAGAAAGAGCATCAGCTGGAATGTTCTCTTTCCCTGGCACGTGACGAATGTCACCTGTAAATTGTGAGATAAAATCCAGGTGACGAAAAGCACGAGGAGAGAGCTTGTCCGTTTTAGAGGACAGAGCAAAAGTGAGTGGCTTGTGATCAGTATAAATCACAAACTCTCGTCCCTCGAGTTGGTGTTGAAAATGCCGAAACGACAGATAGATCGCCAATAGCTCACGATCAAAAGTACTATACCTGCGTTCGGCAGGCTGTAATTTACAAGAAAAGAAAGCCAAAGGTTTTGTTTGATTGTCTACAGTGTGCTGCAAAACAGCACCGACCGCAGAATCGGAAGCATCCACAGATAAAGAAAGCGGAGCATCAGGAGCAGGATGTGCAAGAACAGGAACGGAGGATAACTCCTGTTTCACAGACTCAAAAGCAGATAACACCTCATCAGTAAGAGTGAGTCCAGCATCCTTCTTAGAATGGCCTTGCAGTAGCCTCGTTAAAGGAAGTAGTTTGTATGCACACCGGTCAATGAATCTCCTGTAAAAATTGACCATGCCTAAAAAATGGCGCAACTGTCGCAGAGAGGTTGGAGGTGCGATGCGTTGAATTGCATCGACTTTAGCAGGAAGAGGTTTGATCCCATTAGAATCAACCAAATGTCCCAGAAAATTCAGGGATGACTGCCCGAAAAGACACTTGTCGGGATTAATCTTCACATTATAAGCGCGAAGACGCTGAAGAAGTTGCGACAAATGGTGGAGATGATTCTCTTCCGTATCACTAGCGATGAGTATATCATCGACATAAGCGAATACAAAATCAAGTCCACGAACGACCTCATCCATAAACCTCTGAAAAGTGCTAGTAGCATTACGCAAACCAAAACTCATAAATAGAAATTCAAAACAACCGAAAGGTGTAGTGATGGCTGTTTTAGGTATATCCTCTGGATTTACTGGTATCTGATGATAGGCCCGTACCAGATCAATCTTAGAGAAAATGGTGCATCCATGCAGGTTAGCCGAGAAATCCAGCAAATTCCTGATGGGATAGCGATCAGCTATCGTCACAGCATTTAGTCTCCGATAGTCCCCCACCGGGCGAAAATCCGAATCCCCTTTACGGGCCAAATGTAGAGGAGATGCCCATGGGCTGGTGGAGGGGCGAATGAGGCCGAGTTGAAGCATGTGTTCAAACTCGGCCTTGGTCGTCTTAAGACGATCAGGCGCTAGGTGACGTGGCCGACAAAAAACCGGAGGACCAGTCGTCGTGATATAATGGAGGGTGGAATGTGCAGGTTTAACCGGCTTGAAAGTAATATCCACCAACTCCGGAAAAGACGCTAAAAGAGAATGAAAAGCGTCCCCAGCAGTGGCAATAAAAAATGCTGGGCTAAGAGGAGAATTGGTAGAGCTCCTTGCCGGCGTGGAAAGGGATGTCGAGTCATCGACAAGCCTTCGACGTCGGACATCTACCAATAATTGAAAATGATTTTAAAAATCTGCACCCAAAATGGAATGTGGAATGTCAGCTATGACAAAAACCCATTGAAAGTCTCTGCGAAGACCAATGTCTAAAGGTAGAGAAAGCTGACCAAAAGTAGGAATCGGAGATGAATCAACAGCGTGCAAAACGATTTCAGAACGGCGAGGTTTGTCGACTGTTAGACGAAGCGGCCAAATACTACAACAGGAACCAGTGTCAACCATGAAGAATTTCTTCGACACTTGGTCCTGGACGAATATTGCACGATTAAAAACAGGTTGGGTGGAGGAAAGTGACGTGCGCACTTTCTCCTTTACTCGTTTCCCGACGCCTTGAACGAACAAGGCTGGATACATTTTGTCGCCTTGTTCGAAAAGTTTGCGTGGTACCAACACAGACCTTGCTTCTTCCAGGTAGCTCCCCGATCTCGAGAAAATTTTCGAGACCGGGAAACGCTACGAGATTGGGAACCACCACGAGATCTCGAGAAACAGAGGTTATTTACGGTGCGAGTGAGCTCCTGAATGCTACGTAGCAAATCCTCATTGGTCACTGAAGAGGACTGCCTTGCAGGATCTGCGGAAACAGTACGTGGTGTGTCCGTGGAGGACTCAGAGCAATTTGAAACAAGTCGAGTCTCTCCGGCGAATGAAAGCAGGCTTGGCAACCCACACATATTGGTAATGATTCCGTCAAAGGTAAAATACGAAGAAACAATAACGAAAAACGTGTAAAATATGTAAAAGGCCAAAAAACATTTCACCGCAAATGGAAAAGGAAACACACTATTTTTTTTCTGTACCTTTCTGTTTTCCTCTGTAATGTATGTGCACAATAAGAACCAAAATGGAAAAGGAAAGAAGAAAAAGAAATATTCGCTAAAAAAAAAACAATGTGGTTGCCTTCTGTATTTTTTTTTTTGTATTGTTTTCCTTTTTTTTTTTTGTAGTGTGTTTAGTTGTGAGCTTGTACTGTCTGCGGGAAAAAAAAAATTTTTTCTTTTTTTTTTGAAAATCCACCTTGACGTGCCTGAAAGGAAATGGAAAATAATAGTCAGAAAGAAAAAAGAAAAAAACGTCTGTGTCAGCTTGGCACAATGTGAGTTCGTATAGTCGGAAATGCTATAGAGTCAATATCTCACTGTGAAATTGTTCAAAAGGTCGTTATGATGATGATGATGACGGCGGCCGGAAACTCGTGTTGCTCATACCAATGATGATGCTGATCAGTCCAGATTGTCGTGGCTGCAGTCGTTCCTTAATCGGGGTCACCACTTTAGGAGAGTGGGTTATATATCTTTAGATATACACCTAACTTTCCTACATTAAATTGGAAGAGAACTGAACGCAGAAACTCCAAACTGATCAACAACAACAAATATTTATTGTTCGGTGGAAAATAAAACAGCTTCTAATTGTCCGGTTTTAGAGTAGCCTGAAATGTAGATGTACGGTTCTTCGAGCTGGTGTCGTTATAGAGACAACTTGGTTCAACCACACTCAAATGGGATAGCTTGCTTAGACGTCTTGCTTGGTCGCTGTCTGCCTTGGTAAGAGACAGTCTAATAGCGGGAACGCTTCGATGTTTAAACCCACGCATGCGTGGTTAAGGATTCAGCAATGGCGTCAGCCTTTTGGCGCCAATATGACGTCACTACAGTTCCTTTGCTGTACATAATCACATCTTGGCACCTTTCATTTTGAACAAAATATTTATATAAAGTGCTTAAAAAGATTAATAATTTATAGACTTCTCATAATTACATGCTTTGCTAAATGGAATGTCCACACTAAGGCATTAGAATAGCGCTATACTGTAGCAGTGTTTACACAGTGTACTTGGCTGGAATGGTTAGTTTAACTAGGCTGAATATAGGTGTAGTATGTTGTGAAGAAACGATTTTCACAACACCATGTCCCACTAACAGAAAAAACAGAAGAAAAATAATTTTGTGTCTCATGTTCCACTACTATTTTCCCATGCCGCGTCGGTGGGACGTATGCCCCATGTTGGGAATTACTGCTCTAGAATATCGAAACATTTCGATGACCAGCAATCGAGGGAGTAAGCAGGTTTTCATAAAAACTACAGCATGATGGAATACATAGTCACTCTAACACAACTTATAGAACAAGCGACAGGATGCAAGCTGACTCTGAATAACTTTCGTCGTCTACGATAAGGCGTTCGATAAACAGGAGAGACAAAGATACTACTAAACCTCCATGTTGTGATAGATAACGTCAGCTTTGCTATATTAGTGTGGAAGCTGTCACCCACATCATCAGCAGCTGCTCCAAAAGGTCTACACGACACTACTTGCTCCTGAGGCATGATATAGTTACAAAGACTATTTACAATGCTATTTGCAGGAAGGATTGCTTTGACATTTACATTAAAGGTATGTCAGAACCAGCATGTATTTACACATTTAAAACCAAGGAATACTGATGAAACGCTCCAATAAAGACAGCAATTCTATGCAAACATAACAGACCTAATATTGTTCCATAGGACTGGGAACTTAAGTCATGCACTGTTGTAGAGGCCAGCTGTCCAGCGGATGTGAATGGACCATCAAAAGTCCAGGAAAAATACATTTATCGTGAATTAATAAGGAACTTACAGCTTTTGGACCCTGACTATGAATTCTCATTTGTACCTATCATCAGAGGTGCATTAGGCTATGTACCTACAAATTTAGGCAAAAAACCTAGAAAAACTAGGTTTTTCCAAGAAAAAGCAAAAGAAACTTACGTAGATTCTTCAAATCCAATCTATTAGTGGCACAGTGAAGATTTATAAGACATTCCAGATATTCTCCATCTGAGATTCTTTAGGCGAATAGATGCACTCACTCGGGCGTGTGCATTGACAGCTCAACCAAATGCACCGACTTAACCACGTATTTACAAACACCAGGAACTCTCAACTAAAGTCTTCTTGCTCTGTTAGCGACCAGCTTGAACTGTCTTAAGAACTTACATAAAATTTAAAGAAAAATCATATACACGTACAAACATACATACGTACATACATACACGTGCGTGTATATGTGTGTGTAAAAAGGGTAAAGACCCCTTCGGTCATGAATGACCATGGGATTGCACCTAGAAAGTTACCCTCCGAGATACAAGTCCGGGCAAGGTTGTTTATGGAAGACCAGCAGTCGCCCATGCATACCACCCTCTCCTCTCTACGCCACCGATCTTATCCAAGGGAAAGGCATCTTGGCACCAGTAACGTTGCAACTCATTTCTACAACTGAGATTCTGAGACGCGTTTATTTTTCTCTCCTCGTTTTCCCTTTATATAGAAGGGCGTATGCTCAAAACGCAAAGACTGTTCCTTCTATTTTTCATGACTAAACCTAATACACTCTATTTGTTTTCTCTTAACTAATTTCCCTTCTTAAAAAAACCCTTTTTTTGCACAATATATATATGTATGTATGTATGTATGTATGTATTTCTATATATATATATTTATATACTCACACACACACATACATACGCTTATATATATATATATATATGGCCTAGTTGTTAGGGTGTTGCACTCGTGATCGCGAGAATGTGATTTCAATTCTTAGACCGAGTGGCGTGTTGTATTCTTGAGCAAAACACTTCATCTCATGTTGCTCTGCGATCTCTTCGACACCTGACGTGTGTCATACAGTGCACTTGTTCAGACAACGTCGATTTGATTGAACAGAGCGAACTAATGTTCTTCACGAACATTTGATCACTATAAACAAATCATTTGTGCAGGTCTTTCGGCAAAAGCTGGACGCTCATACGTCGCCTTCGACGGGAAAGTCCATCACACACACACACACATGTATATATATATATATATATATATATATATATATATATATATATATATATATATATATATATATATATATTGCACAAGCATATATGTATATATATTTGCATGCAAGTTTCTGTTCAGAATATTTAGGATAGTAGTAACCTTATGCAATGAAGTATCCAGCTCAACCACCACTGCTATCATAACTACCACTACCTCGACTACGAGTACTATTATTAACAGTAGTCGGCACTCATTCACTATAATTATGCTCAGAATAGCTATTGTTATAAGTGACAGCTGAGACAAGTCTTTCTCAACCATGGATATATAGGTTACAGTTCATACTAAGTTGTCGGTGCAGTATCATTGGCAACAAGACTAAATAAGGGTTTCAAACATATGGTTCATGGTAATGTTTAGTACTGTTCCAATTCAGTTTCACAAAAAAAAAAAGATTGTTTTTATGTCTTTTAAAGAACTTTGCATTATTTGATGAAATATATATCACTAGCATGAGTCCAGAGCTGACCAGTGTCCTGATTACTACCGGTTCCGATTAGTCAAATCACTGTATCTTAGGGAATCTTTAGTTATCTGAGCAATGAAAAGAAAGCTTATGAATCCATGTACTAAATTATATGATCTATTTCTCTTTCACTATGTCTATACACGCTGAACAAAACTGAATTTTTCTCTTTTAAATTTATGCATGTGTTCCCCAAATCGATTCTGGTGAGATGAACAATAGTGAAAGGTTTTGCAGCTGAAACGGTGCAAGCTTTCTATCATGAATTGGTCTTTCCAAGAACTGTATGCATTCATTGCGATAATTTCTATCCTCACTCTAAAGCCCCAGGCGTAGCAAAGTGATAAAAAGTTTGCTTGCCAGCCACATGTTTTCGGGTACAGTCCCACAGTCTTGTGAGTGGATTTGGTAGGCGGAAACTGAAAGACCGTCGTGTATATATATATATATATATATATATATATATATATATATATATATATATATATATATATATATATATATATATGTATGTATGTATGTATGTATGTATGCATGTATGTGTATGCATATATGTATGTATGTATGTATGTATGTATGTATGTGTGTGTGTATGTCTGTTTGTTCGTGCTTGTCCACGACCACTGCTTGACAACCAACGTTGGTGTATTTTAAGCTCTGTAACTAACGGTCCGGCAAAAGACCCGATAGGATAAGTACCGCGCTTTACAAAAAATAACTACTGGTGTCGATTCGTTCGACTAAAATTCTTCAAGGCAGTACCCCAGCAAGACTGTAGTCTAATGACTGCAACAAGTAATATATATATATACTAGCAAATGTCCCCCCCCCCCGTCTATTAGACGGTTTGTATAGGTGAAGAGGGTTAACTTGGACGGTATCAAGTTATTGAGATGTTTGGTGATTGTATGGGGTTTTAGTCGAAGAAATTGACTCTAAGACTTATTCTTTGTAAGCCTAGTACTTATTCTATTGGTCTTTTGTCAAACCGCTAAGTTATGGGGACAAACACAGAGACAGACACACACACACACATAAATATATATCTACGATGGGATTCTATTGATTTTCATCTACCAAATACACTCACAAAGCTTTGGTTGGCCTGAGGCTACAATAGAAAACACTTGCGCGAAGTGCCACACAGTGGGACTGAACCTGGAGCCATGTTGTAGGAAGCAAGCTTCTTAACACACTGCCACACCTAATGTTAGGGAACATTATGTAAGCACTTTAATACCAATAGTTATTGTTGTTTAGTTCACAGGGGACTCTGTCAGACAAAATAATGATCAAAAGTGTTGTAACTCTAAGGATAATGACAAGAATTATTACTGATGTTCAATGTTAATATAAATTGGTAGGGTCAAAATCTTTTTTTTTCTATTTGTTTCGGTTATTGACCTGCAGCCATGCTGGGACACCTTGAAGGGTTTTAGTCAAGCAAATCAATTCCTATAATAATATTTTTAAGCCTGGAACTTATTCTGCTGGTCTCTGCCAAACTGCTAAGTTACAGGGATATAAAGAAACCAATACCAGTTGTCAAGTGGTGGTGACAAACATACACACACATACATATATGTATTATGACAGGATTCTTTTAGTTTCTGTTATAGGGACTGTTAGATTTGTTATTCGTCTGACGTCTCATGTTTCAGTGTGGTTCGTCTGAGTTCCTTGTTTTCATTGTTGTTCTGAATGACTGGGGAGTAAAATATCATTGATATATATGGCGGACATGACTCTTGTTTTATTAACATTGAACTTTCGGTGAGTGCGTTCTTTGTATGTAATTGAATAATGAATGTAATAATTAAATTGTACAACTCATTGTCTTTTCTCTGCGAGTCTCCCGAGAGGAATACAACAGAGTTTATTGGCGTCACCGATAGGATTACATGCTTACTTTACCGTAAAACTGTTTATCGTAATAACAATGGCTGAAAAACAGACTGTAGAGCTTATAAAATTGTTTAGGGAACAAATGGAAAAGCAAATGCAACATCAGAGAGATATGGACACTCTGTTAAAACTGTCTGGTGCTCGACAAGTTGAAAGCGATCCCAGTGGCTATTTTTCAGCTGCTTCGACAACAGTGTCGATTCCACCATTTGCTGCATTTGATTCAACGTCAGAACTATGGCCTGATTACTGGTCATGATTCCGTACGTTTGTGGCTGCTAATGCTGTACCTGAACAACGCATGGCACAAGTGTTCCTGACCAATCAGACTGCCACTGTTTACAAGCAACTTGCTAATCTGGCTACCCAACAAAATCCGCCTAAAGATATCAACAACTTGACAATGGACGAAGTCGTTGACTTCATGAAAGAACAGTTCGACCCAAAACTTTTCATTGTGAGAGAGCGTTTCAAGTTTTGGAGTGATATGCAGCGGAAGCCAGGCGAAACTCTCCAGGAGAAGGCAGCACGTATACGTCAGGATGCAGCTACCTGTGATTTTCCGTCGATCACCAACCCACAGGATGAAGCTTTGAGACAGAGATTCATATGTTCGGTTAACAATGAAGCGGTTCTGAAGGCGCTTTTTAAGATAAAAGACACAGAACTAGATTTTGCCCGTGCTGTCCAAGTTGCCATCGAGACTGAAGACGCAGCAAAGGTTGCAAAAGAAACTGTCTACGGTTCCAAAACCAAGCAAGTCCACAAGGTCCAACAGAACAAGAATAAGAGTCCTCAAAAGAACCATCAGCAGTCTGATTCCACAAACCAGGAGAAATGCTACCGATGTGGAAAGGCCCACAAAGCAACAGACTGTCCTTTCAAGGAAACCAAACGTCATTTTTGTGACAAAAAGGGACATTTGCAAGCGGTGTGTAGAAAAAAACAACATCAGCAACGCAATGGCCACTCACAAACTCCTGTGAAAAGAATCACAAAAGCTGAGCTGGTCAAGGCGATCCTAGGCGAAGTTTCCCAGGATGCTCATAGTTTAATTGTGCTAATAACAATTCAGAACAGACTGTTCGCAATGGAATTGGACACTGCTACTACAGGCAATTTTGTTTCCTTGTCAGTCTGGAAACAACTTGGAAGACCAAAGCTGCAAGATGTCAAGCATCGCTATGAATCTGCCAGCAAGCATGACCTGTCTGTTCTAGGAACTTTCATGAGCCAAACCAAGGATCCGACAACCGGTAAGCAGGATCTTATACCTTACATAGTCACCAAGATCTCTGATCTTAATTTGCTGGGACGAAATGCTATCCAGACTCTGGGAATTTCCGTGGACACTGCTCTAGGTTTGAAAAGCATAAACAGCCAAGCCAAGAGGGAAGGGGCTGAAGTGATGTATCCAAAGACCTCAAGTGAGCCCTATGTTTCCCTGCAGCAAGATTGTCACATGTGTGATGAATTTCCAGATCTTTTCAAGCAAGAATTGGGATGTCTCAAGAACTTTGAACTGGAAGTGAAGTTGAAATCGGACGCAACACCAGTCTTTCACAAGGCACGTCCGGTCCCATTTGCTCTTCGTGATGACCTGGCCAAAGGTTACGAAGAAGGCATCGCCAAGGGAATCTGGAAGCCTGTCCAGTTCAACGAATACGGAATGCCAGTGGTACCGATTCGTAAAGCACACGCTTCAAGCAACCTGAAGCCCAAACTACGGATTTGTGGTGACTACTCTGTAGGAATTAATGACCAACTTGCTGATCACAGTCATCCAATGCCACTCCCTGCTGAACTGATGCAGAAACTCGGAGGTGGATTCGGATATACAAAGATAGACCTTGCTGATGCCTATAATCAGATCAAGCTGGCTCCAGAGAGTCAACGCAGACTTGCACTCAGCACTCACCGTGGAGTACTCCTGCAACAACGACTCCCTTTCGGAATCAAGTCAGCACCTGGTTACTTTCAGGAGATCATGGAAAACCTGACCCATGTTCTACCTGGAGTGGCCGTCTTCCAGGACGACATGCTCGTCAGTGGGAAAGATGCAAACAGTCACCTAAACAACCTAAAGTGTCTGCTCACACGTCTAAGCGTCAATGGACTCAGATATCGCCGTGAAAAGTGCCAGTTTGCACTACCCAGTGTAGAATATCTTGGACACATTTTGTCGGCTGAAGAGATCACGAAGGGATCCAAGGTCGAAGCAGTCTTAAAGATGCCATCTCCAACGAACGAATTAAGCTTGAAATCTTTCTTGGGTTCAGTTCAGTTTTATGGAAAGTTTATCCCAAACCTAGCCAGTATAGCAGAGCCACTCTATTGTCTTACGAACAAGTCAACTATTTGGAAGTGGGGAGATGAGGAACAGTCAGTTTTTGATCACTTGAAAAATGTACTTTCATCGAGTCAAGTTCTGATACACTTCGATCCAAACAAAACTTTGGGACTGGCTTACGACGCATCAAACGTTGGTATTGGAGCAGTTCTGTTTCACCGCTATCCTGATGGAAGCGAGCGCCCAATAGCCAATATGTCTAAGACTCTCACTTCTGCACAGCGTAACTATAGCCAAATTCAAAAGGAAGCCCTGGCTATCATATTTGGCTTGCAGAAGTTTTACCAGTATTTGTACGGTCGTAAATTCGTACTCATGACTGACCACAAGCCACTGACATCACTATTCAGTCCGAGGAAAGGGACGCCACTTCTCGCTGCTAACAGACTAGCACAGTGGGCCCTGTGGCTGAACCAGTTTGACTACACCATCGAATATCGGAAATCAGCAGATCATGGCAATGCTGATGCCCTCAGTCGCTTGCCATTCGGTGATAACGACTTTGACAGAAAGGAAAATGGTGAAGACATAGACATGGTGTGTGCCATCAAAGCTCTTAGTATTCAAGTCCAACCTGTGGATGCTAACGTCCTCCGTCAAGAGTCAGGGAAAGATCCAGTGATATCTACAGTGATGCGCTATGTCCGTGAAGGCTGGCCACCAAAGAACATGGAGATCAATGACGAAGTCAACAAGTTCCGTAAGTTAACAAACTCACTCAGTATCTGCCATGGATGCCTTATACATGGATTTAGAGTTGTGATTCCACATAGCTTGCACCCAAAGATCCTCAATCTTCTGCATCTTGGACACTTTGGCATGGAACGCATGAAACAACTAGTAAGAACTGCTGTTTATTGGCCTGGTATCGATGCTGCTATAGAGATAGCCAGTCGACGAGGTGATTCGTGTAACGAACATCAAAGGCAGCCATCTAAGCCTCCAGTTCACCCATGGATGTTACCAGAAAAGCCGTGAAGCCGCTTACACCTGGACCATGCAATACATTTTATGGGTAGAGATTGGCTGGTAATCACAGATGCTTATTCCAAGTACCCATGCATTCATCCTACTTCCTCCACGTCCTCCAAAGCCACTTTAAATCTGCTTGAGGAAGATTTTGCGCACTTCGGATTTCCTCACACATTGGTCACCGATAACGCACCAACTTTTACGTCTGGGGAGTTCCAGAGCTGGTGCAAAGAACGTGGGATCACACACCTGACAGGGGCACCTTACCACCCAGCTACCAACGAAGCAGCAGAACGTTTGGTGCAGACCTTCAAACAAGCTCTGAGGAAGTCTTCTCTTCCGCCGACACGAGCACTTCAGGAATTCTTGATGCAGTACCGGAGAACACCGACATCCTGTGGATTCTCTCCAAGTGAACTTTTGAATCACCGCCAGATACGAACAAGGATTGATTCTCTGCTGCCATCGCCAGCACACATTGCTCAAGGCAAACAGTCTAAGGAAGCAGATAAGTCTCAGGTGACTCCAAGCTCGGCTGATGTCGCTAAAGTTATCAGGCAGTACAAGGCCGGAGATCCTGTGTATGCACTATACTATGGAACTAGCCGAGACAAAGATCTCCGATAGGTACCAGCAATCATTAAGAAGTCATTGGGTACTCGCTGCTTTAACGTGAAGGTCATACCTCATGGCCCGATGTGGAGACGACACTGGGAACAGCTGCGACCGCGGTACACAACTGAGGAAGACAATGAACCTGGTGATGCAGAAGATACTGTATTTCAATTTGCAACAGATCACCCGATGGAGATCTCGGAAACTGTGCTACTAACTCAAAGACAAACCAGACCCAAGACCATGTTACCTGTTCCAGAGTATGGACCAGACAACCCAAGACGGTCCAAGAGAACCCGTAAAACCCAAGAGAGCCTTTGCTGTTGATACTTCTTGTGTAGCATCAATTTCAATGGGGAGGTGTTATAGGGACCGTTAGATTTGTATTCGTTTGACGTCTCATGTTTCAGTGTGGTTCGTCTGAGTTCCTTGTTTTCATTGTTGTTCTGAATGACTGGGGAGTAAAATGTCATTGATATATATGGCGGACATGACACTTGTTTTATTAACATCGAACTTTCGGTGAGTGCATTCTTTGTATGTAATTGAATAATAAATGCAATAATTAAATTGTACAACTCGTCTTTTCTCTGCGAGTCTCCCGAGAGGAATACAAGTTTCTGTCTACCAAATCTACTCACAAGGCCTTAATGGCCCCGAGGCTATCATCAAAAACACTTTCCCAAGGTGCCACGCAGTGGAACTGAACCCAGAACTTCTTACCACACAGCCACGTCATTAAAATGAGATTTTCATGGAAGGTTTTTGAATTATGCAGTCTAGTCTGCTAGAATATGGGATGGTCAAATTTCAAAACCCTCTGATAATAGTTTTGCTTCATCATCGTTTAACGTCCGTTTTCCATGCTAGCATGAGTTGGACGATTTGACTGAGGATTGGTGAACCAGATGGCTCCACCAGGCACCAATCTGATTTGGCAGAGTTTCTACAGCTGGATGCCCTTCCTAATGCCAACCACTCCGAGAGTGTAGTGAGTTCTTTTATGTGCCACCGGCACGAAGGCCAGTCAGGCAGTACTGGCAACGGCCATGCTCAATAAGGTTAATAACCCAATGATATCAATATCAGCTAATATTGTTAATGAGTGACATTTCATTTCACTCTGGCTCTGTCTTTTATGTTTCTTTCTAGTTTGCACATTTACTTACAACTTATTCCTTACTATTTTGGCAAGTACAGGAAGTCTATACTATTCTGATAAGGTTATATCAAATGTATAATAATAATACTGTTTTTTTTCAACACATAATTATCAATAATTATCTTTTCATTGCTTCCAACATTAAATATGTTAACATTCATTTAAAGAGGTGACATGCTTTATGGTCTATGAAGCTACATGGTATTTAATACAGAGATACATTGACAGTAGAAATAAAGATTTCTTATCGATACAATAATTCAAGAAGTGTAGAGAGGAACAAAATTGAAACAGAGATGTCAGCTCGACAGATATATATCCCAAATCTTCAGTTATGATTCTTTGAAACAGAAAAATGATTTCTGGTAATTAAGCAGAAGATCGATTTTTGTAGATAGCACAATAATCAGTAAGATCAATTTTAGTTTATTTTTGGCTCTATTCAAATGATTTGGAAAAAAAAACTAAATTCAATAAGGTAAGTTAGTCTGGAACTCTACTCTTTGTGTGAACTAAGAGACATTTAAAACAAAGAAAAAAACACAAGAAAAGTGTTGAAATATCAAATATTTATTTTCCTACATAGATAACACAAAACACATATATTAAAAAAAAAACACAGATGATGCAGTATTGTTTCTACTGATTCTGACATGAATGTTGACCTGACCATATTGAAGGTTATGCTTATTGATTCAAGTCATGCTGAGATCGTTACTTTCATTCACATTGACAATAATAGCCAATTACAGTGTGCTGCTATTAGCAACTATAGTACATGATATGCCTTGTAAACACTGACTACAGCAGGATAGTTTTCGTTTTCAACCAAAAAATGGTTCAGGAGTTTGAGCTGCCTAATGTAGTTTTGTCAAACATATATTCTCCAAGTCCAGCACCAACACGTTTCAAATTAGCAAGGTGATCAGCTAATTCTTTAATAGATTCTACTTGGTGACTCAAGAATTCAGATTCAAGAAAATCACACAGCTGTAATAGATAAAAAATATATAAAAAATTAAAAGATTAACCCTTTAGGATTCAGATTATTCTGTCAGATGTAATGCTTATTTATTCACATTGGTTTGAATTAAACATACATGATCCTGTAGCTTCAAGATTTCGATGACGTGATTGCTTACTTTTAGAATGACATTGTAGGGTAGGTGTGAAAGCTGGATTTGGTCAGTTTGAACATAAAGCAGGCTGAATATTTTGGGCCAGATATCATCATTATCATTTAACGTCTGTTGGTCATGCTGGCATGGGTTGGACAGTTTGACCAGGGCTGGCAAGCTGGGAGGCTGCACCAGACTCCAGTATGATTTGGTATGGTTTCTATGGTTGGATGCCCTCCCTAGTGCCAACCACTCTGAGCGTGTAATGGGTACTTTTATGTGCCACTGGCATGGGTGCCATTTGCATGACACCAGTATCTGCCACAACTGTGATTTTACATAGCTGATGGCTCTTTTTCTCAAGCACGGCATAATGCCAAAGGTTTTGGTCATTCGCCATTGCTCCCATGAGGCCCAACACTCAAAAGGTGCTTTTCATGAGCAACTGGCAACGGATACTTTGCCTCCATGAGGCACAATGCTTGAAAGGCGCTTTTTATGTGCCACCAGCACGGGTGTCAGTTACATGACACCAGCATTGGCCACAACTACAATTTCACTTGCTTGACAGGTCTTCTCAAGCACCACATATTGCCAAAGGTCTTGATCACTACTCATTGCCTCTGTGAGGCCCAAAGTCTTCTGGGACTGGTTTAAAAGCTAATAGGCTGAAGCGAGTAATTTCTACAAACAGTCTGTCCACTCTGCTGGGTGGTTGGTGTTAAAAAAGACATCCAGCATTAAAAACCTTGCCAAAACAGACACAGAAATCTAGTGCAGGCTCCTACCTGGCCTGCTCCATGTCAAATCATCCAACCTATGCCAGCATGGGAGGTGGACATTAAACAATGATGACGATGATGATGATGATAAATAGTTCAATGTAAAAGCAATTTGTAAGCGATGATTAACATTAAGACAAGACTGTGGTTAAGAAGTTCACTTCCCAACCACATAGTTTCAGGTTCAATCTCCCTGTATGTGTGTGCACATGTGAATGAGCTTGTATTTCCTCTTATTTTCATGTGCATTTATTACTTTTTTGCTGTTCAATAAACTGGGAAACCATTACCTCACAAGCGGGGGTTGGTATCAGGAAGGGCAACCAGACCTAGAAAACACTGCTCCAACAAACAGCTGACCCATGCAAGCATAGAAAAGTGGACCTTCAAATGATGATGATGATGATGAAAGAGTGGAGTTTGCACTAAGTATTTTTCTGTATTTAGTTGTAACTCCTCATATCTGAGTTTAAAACGCTACCAGAGGTAATCTTGTTTATTATCTTTCATCAACTGAATTAGTTCAAACAAAAGGAAAGGGAGTCATATTTTAGTATTAGATGGATTGCTAACTTAACTCCCACTCACTAGTTTCCAAGCAAGGTAATATCTCTCCATGACTGGACATTTTTTCAAGGAAGATTGGAAAAAAATAACACCACTTATATGATTGTGGAACTCATTTACATTGACCAAATAAAGTGAAGACAAGGAGGAACACACACACACACATATATATGGTGGGTTTCTTTCACTTTTCGGTTTACCAAATTCACTCACAAGGCTTTGGCATGCTGAGGGATTGAACCCAAAATTACATGGTTGAGAAGCAAACTTCTTAATCACACAACCAGGGATGTACCTGTATGTGTATATTGTGTGTGTGTGTGTGTATATATATCTATATATAAAATCACACGCCCATGTACATGAAGGACTAAGGGGTATAACTTGTTAAGACTGTGTATAACAGGTTTTCTCAATGCAACCATTTTCACTAATTCAGATGGTAAACAATAGTGTCACTGATAACAGGATACCAACTGGCCATTCTGCTTCAAAGTATTCATGACAGCAACAGTGACAAGGGAGTGCCTGTAAATTGATGCAGAACAAATACTAAGGAGAACTCCGCTTCTCACTGACTGTTTGTTCCCAATGATGCTTATATCTTTTGCTGATATACATTGATGAAAGAAATACACCCAGACTTCCATCTCTAACCTTTCTGCTGTTAATACTCTCTCTCCTATTCCCCTCTTCTGTCTACAGAGTGGCGAGTACTCGGTACTCCACCTATTGTTCAGGAGTGATGACGGAAGCACAGCGCTCCCTCTGCAAGTGAATGCTACTTCTTTAGGGCTGGTGCTATGAAAATGCATCCAGTCTTAACTGATTGGGAAATGAGCAGAGAAAGTGTAGGATTGTGAATTGTGAGGTACTTTTAATACTGTCTTGCTAAAATCTATCTAACATCTGTAGCGTTGGTGTCATGTGAAAATGCACCTAATGCACTCTGTAAAGTGGTTGGTGATAGCAAGGGCATCCAATCAAAGCAACTAAACCAAATGAAATGTACAAGCACTAATCTGTTGGAACAGAAACACCCAGTAAGAAATATGGACTGTGACAACCTATGCAATCTATGCCAGATGAAAAATGAATGTTGGATGATGATAAAGACAACAAACTTTTCCATAATCCCCAACAACTAAATTTCGTTATAAGGTATTAGATAACTTAAGGGCTATGGTAGAAGACACTTGCTGAAGATGCTACTGAATGAGTTCAAAACCCAGAACAACATGGGTGCAAGGTGAACTCCATAACTACACAGCTATATCTTCTGTGCCAACAGCAACCATAATAACAGGTCATTATGAAACCAATAGGGGAACATCAACATAGTTGTTTGAGCTGCTAGAAATAGCACACATCACTCAAATCACACACTACTGTCTTAGATGAATGTTCATGCTGGATAATGTTGTCATTGTCATGTATTGTGTATGCCTGCAGCACTTGATGGCATTTCAACAAAAGTCTTCCTGCTTATAACTCATACATATTCCTAGATATAGGATTATTGTAGTTGGAATACTTTGGATCTTAGGTCTGCTTCCTCTGGGTTTACCTGAGATTAAACAATAAATACCAAACAACAGATAACTATGAATATCTAACTGAAGCTGACATAAGAAAGTTGAAGCTGTCTGTGATTCAAGACCACAGAATACTAAATAAGAGCAAATATTCTGTGACTTGATCCAAATTTTGTTATTACTAAGGATTGGTAGAACCATTTGACTGGTGGCAGATTTTTATGTTCAGAGTTCAAATCTCACTGAAGTTAATTTTGCTTTTCATTCTTTTAGGGTTGATAAAATTCAGTACCAGTCATGTACCAGAGTCAAAGCTATTGGCAAAACCTCTCTATTACTGGTTTTGTGCTCATGCTAGAAACTACTATTGCTATTTTTGTAATTCCAGACTGAAGATTTACCCCAAATGTCAAGATTATTAAAAGAAGAATTTACAGATCATCATCATCACCCTTTAACATACGTTTTCCATGCTGGCATGGGTTGGATGCTTTGACCAGAGCTGGCAAGAGGCAAAATTGCACCAGGTTCCAATCTGATTTATCTTGGTTTCTATAGCTGGATGCCCTTCCTAACATCAACCACTTTACAAAGTGTGCTGGGTGTCTTGGCACTGGCATTGGTGCTTTTACATGGCATCAGCACAGGTGCTATTACATGATAAAGGTATGGGTGCCTTTTACATGGTGTCCACACAGGACTCTTGCAGGACAATCTTCTTCAGCAGGGGAAGCAGCATTAACACTTCTGCTAAATAGTTATTCAAAATTTTACTGATGTATAACAATTATATAACTTAATGAAACATAATATAACTTAATGAAACCCCTAAATCTTAATTTTAATCTGAATGAAATTTATGTCACCTATTCTCACAAGTAATTAAATAAAAAACAACAAAAAACACAAAGCAACACTTACATGACTGTCACTATGGTCTGCAGCAATTTTGTGCAAATCAAGCAATGACTGGTTGATATTTTTCTCTAGTTGCAAAGCCATTTGCACCGCATCCAAACCACTGCCCCATTCATCCTGTTCAGGTTTCTTGATGGAAAAGAAAACAGTGAAGCAAGTGTATGTGATATTGATAGGCAAGAAAGATGACTGGAAATGAAAAAAATCTAATTTGCTATGTAAAATTATGTGATTATGTATGGTGTGTGTATGCTTATTGTTGGTTGAATATCCAATAAGTGATATGTGGTTTTATTCCCATCAGTGGATTTGTTTTTTTTTCAACTTCAAATTGGTGCTTAGTCATCATCATTTAACGTCCGTTTTCCATGCTGGCATGGGTTAGACAGTTTGACTAGAGCTGATAAGCTGAAGAGCTGCAAAAGACTCCTGTCGTCTGTTTTGGCCTGGTTTCTACAGCTTGATGCCCTTCCTAACACCAACCACTTTACAGAAAGTACTGGATGTTTCTACATGTCACTGGCACAGGTGCCATTTACATGTCTCTGGTGCTTTTGCATGTCACTGGTATAAGTACCTTTTACAAATTCTTTTCTACTCTAGGCACAAGGCTCAGAATGTTTGGGGAGGGGGCCAGTCAATTAGATCAACCCAGTACTCAACTGGTACTTAATTTATCGATCCCGAAAGGATGAAAGGCGTCGACCTCAGCGGAATATGAACTCAGAACGTAAAGACAGATGAAATACCACAAAGCATTTCGCCCGGTGTGCTAACGTTTCTGCCAGCTCGCCTTTTACATATTACCAACACTGACAATGACCACACTTCACTTAGCCTGATATATCTTCTCAAGCACAGCAAATTGCCAGAAGACTCAGTTACTTGTCATTGCCCACATGAGGCTCTACAACTAAAGATCATATTTCCCTACCATCACATAATGTTACAAATACAAACATTGCTACCTTTGTCATCATTATCATTTCGGCATCCACTTCTCCATGTTTGTATGGGTCAAATGAAACTTTGTTGAAGCAGACTTTTTCCTTTGGTTGAATGCTTTTCTCACTGCCAACCCTAACATGCTCCAAGCAAAGTAATATTTCTTATAGTCCTTCACACAACAAACAGCTCAAAGGCTGCACATGCTTTTGCAGAAGACTTTAAACAAATGACACTGTTTGTAAGGCATTGATGCTTATTAGTGTGCACATGCTGAGAGGTGAATATACAAACCATACACACACACATATATTTATATGCAATAGGTTTCTTTCCAGTATCTGTCTTCCAAATAACCATGGTTATAGTAGAAGACTCCTGTTGACAGTGTTCACAAAGCAGGAATGAATCCTGAAACATGTGGTTCTGAACCAAACTTCTTAACCACACAATCATGCCTGCACCTATAAGGCGCAGGAATGGCTGTGTGGTAAGAAGCTTACTTCCAAACCACATGGTTCTGGGCTCAGTCCCACTGCATGGCACCTTGGGCAAGTATCTTCCACTATAGCCTTGGGGCAACCAAAGCCCTGTGAGTGAAACTGAAAGAAGCCCGTTGTATATATAGCTATGCATGTGTGTCTTTGTATCTGTGTTTGTCCCCCAACCACCATCTGACAACTGGTGTTAGTTTATTTATGCAGTAGAGGAAGATGTTCTAAAAATATAGTTGCTAGAATATGAATTAGTTGGAGAAATTTCAGGGAACTTTTACCTCCGTTGGTAACAAAAGGCCCCTCTCTCAGAATGAAAGGCAGATTGTATGATGCCTGTGTACAAACAGAACTGTTAGATGGTTGTGAAACTTGGGCTGGGAATGCAGAGGACAAATGAAAACTTGAAATAAATTATACAAGTATACTTTGATGGATGTGCTTAGAGAAAAATTGGGTATAAGAAGCATTGAATGTGGTGTACAGGAGAAGAGACTGCACTGGTTTGGTCATGGATGAGGACAGTTATATAAGGTAAGAGCCGAATGGAGGGAACAAGGGGAAGAGATAGGCATAGGAAGGTGTGGGCCAAAGAGAAGACCTACTTCAAGAGGAGATGACAGGAGTCTCAGATGAATAGTACTAAGCTATGCTTGAGAAGACCTGTCCATCCCAGCAGAATTGAGGCTCTGTCAAGCTTTGCCCCACAACTCATTTTCTGACATCCACTCTTCCATCAGTCCCTTTCTTTCTCTCACTTTCCAAGTGGGCAAACCATGTATTCACCTCTTTTGCAAGATACCTGCTTCTCTCCCTCTATCATAATTTCTTATTCTTTCAGTCCATACCCGACTCAGTTGAAAGGTCTTATTGTGCAGATACTCAGTGACCTCACCAGTTCTGGTGTCACATAAAAAGCATCCGGTACACTTTGTCAAGGGTTGGCAACAAGCTGTAGAAACTATGCCAAAGCAGACATAGAACCTGGCAGGACTCTCTGGCTCATGTTTCTGTCAAATCATCCAACCCATGCTGGCATGGAAAAGAGAATGTTAAATGATGATAATGATATACACATACACACACACACAACAGGCTCTTTTCCTTTTTTGTACATGAAATTCAATCACAAGATTTTGGTTGGCCCAGGGCTATAATAGGACACTTATCCATGGATTCAGTGGGACTGAAGCCATAACAATTATTACCAAGGAGAAACTATGGTGACAACAACAAAAGATCCAAGCAAGTATTTTGTCAATACCATCTTAGGGATATTTTATACAAATACAGAAAACATAATACTAGCAACTACGGATCTTTTTTAAAATGGGGGCCACAGTATTTTCTTAACGAAACACTTTGAAACTTGGAACACTGGTAGAATGTGTCATATAAAACATCTTTTTCTCTTAGTCTTCTTAAAAAAAAAAAGAAATCCCTAAGTTATTCCATGTTAAAGTTGCCGTATTTCTGTAATTTCAACCAATCACTGACGTCCATTCAGCCGATATACATTAAGTGCCGACTACATAAACAAATGATTCTGAAACAATTCTATCGGTGATAAAATTATTATTTCCTTGTCAAAAAATGGCTGAAGCATATTGGCAATAGCTAATAAGCCTTTCTATTATAGGCTAACCCTAACCCTAACCCTAATCCTACGGTTAGGGTTAGGGTAAAACAGCAAATTTAAAAAGAAAAAAGCAAATAAAATGAAGAAAAAAAAAGAAAATGAAAAAAGCAAATAAAACGAAGCAAAAAAAAGAAAATGAAAAAAGCAAATTTAAAATGAAAAAAAGCAAATTTAACGAAGGAAAATGAACACTGTCAGAAGTTATGGAGATTAAATACGCTTTACACCGCTTAATCAGCCAAAAGAGTAAATGTAAACAACTGAATACTTGTCAGTGATTGGTTGAAATTATCGAAGACAATTTTTTACATGAAATAAATTCGAATACAAAAATATTTTTCTGTTCTATAACACAAAATAGATAAGTATACGAAGTTTGAAAGTCTTTCGGTACCAAAAACACTACGTAAAACATTAATGAAAACTGTGGCCCCCGTTTTAAAATAGATCCGCAACTACTACTCTGCTGCTTGATAAATGCTAAAATATAAGGAAGAATTAAAAAAAAAATTAAAATGTTTTTTTTAATTACCATAACTGCCTGAAGTACAATTCTGCCACCACGTTTGTTCTGATAAGACATGAATTTTTCTGCATGATCTCGCTCTTCATCTGAAGACTTCTTAAAAAACTTGTGGAATCCAGGGAGACTGACATCATCTCGATCAAAATAATATGCCTTGACAAAAAAAGGGAAGTAAAATCAAATATAATGACAGAAGCAAAGGCTGCAGATTGATAATTCTGAAAAGTAATTATAAATATGACTACAAAATAGCAAATCTAGATATTTTCAAGAACGCATGAAGAAAATATATTTAAACTGTGTTTAGCATAGTTTGTAAACAAAGTAACTTGAATGTAAGTTAATTCTTTTGCATTCAGACCAATAAAAATTGGCCATTGCATATTGTGTTTATTCAATCAGAGCTTACATAATAAATCCCCTCTGTTGCCAACATCAAATCACACAGGAAGTCAAATATTGCTAAGTTTTATCATTACTGTCTTTCTAACCCTTTTTATACCACCTGACACTGCCTCTGGGTCAATGATACAAACTTTCTCTTTTAAAGTGATCTAAATTAACCTTCTCTCAGAACTTCATAATAATTTATGTTCTTAACACCAACTTTAGGTCAGGTGTAGGGGCATGTGCCATTGCTGCATTCACCATTTGTTGGTATATTCCTAGGTTCTCTTGGGTCACCTGCTGAGTAGAGTCTCAGTCAGTCCCCATCTCTGAGAGATACCTCTTCATCTGCCATGGCCCCCAGCCAAATCCTCAGTGAAGAGAACATGCTAAGCAGGGTCCAGCAGGGTCAAGCAACCTGGCCAAATAGTCTTAGCTGGTGCTCCTGAATCATACACATAACAACATGAATCCCAGTTTCTGAGTAGAGTTGGTTGGATATGAAATCAATGAAACCAATGGTAATCCATAATCCTGTGAAGCATCTTGGTACCAAAGGAATTCAGGTAACTCCTAAGAGCCCTGAACAGTGTCCAAGTCTCACAACTATAGAGCAGGACAAGAAGGACTAGACACTTAAAGCTTTGAACCTTTGTTCTCCTACTCAGATATCAGCAGCACCAAACACCCTTGTCCAATGACTCCATAACTGCACCAGCTGTCCAAATCCTTTTAGGACTTCAGACTCACAGCTAATGCCACTATGAATCCCCATGTCAAGATAATTGAAGCAGTCAACAACTTCAACACTCTCACTTGCAACAGAGGAAGAGTCCTGCAAGAAGTCAACGAAAGACTGAGGCTTTTGTCTTAACTCAAGAGCCTGTCTCTGTTGTAGATGAGAATGAAGTTGTTGACTGCTTCAAACATCAATTTAATTATGATAAATTTTACTAAATTCTTCATTATTTTAAAAATTAAGTGAAACAAAGGCAGCGTATTTCAACAGAAATATGGTAAGAAAAGGGTTAATCAGTGCATCAGAATTATGGACTTTAGATGTTTAATGACAATAAAGTCAAGCAGCTATTTTTAAAATGAAGACAAGTTAAAATTTAAATTCATTGGTATTAAAAAACTATAAGAACTGAGTTCACCATGAAACTAGCTTCATAGAGAAACTGTTTAAAATATGTAAAGTCATAAGAAAAAGCAGTATTTTAATAAGTGTTTAATAGTAAATTTTATCAGCTGTATTATATAACATTCACCGTAACTAGTAAATATATAATCCAACAGGATCCAAAGCTAGCAAACAGAATGTCTATACTGTTGCAGGTTAAGTAGTTTATATAGTTGCTTAACTTGAAAAATAGCAGCAAAATTTCTCTTCATTCTGGTTGAAAAATGAAGGGAAGTTTGCAACTTCGATGATTTTGTTCATATGTTAACTTGATCAGAGCTGAATTAAGAAGAATGAAACTTTTAGGATTCAAAATATTATTAGATATGTTGATGTATTTTAAAGTGGCTTCCACTGGTGATTTTGTTGGGGAGGGTTCACACCGAAACTATTATCTTGGGAAGATAGAGTTCTGGTGAGACAATTATTTACTGAATAAGTCATTTTAAAAATAATGTTATTGGATGATTATGCAAGCACGTTTTCTTTACAGAAAACATATACATAAAAATAAGCTAAAATACTTAATGTAATGAGTTCAAAATATATGTTAATCAACTGAAATTGCACACAGATTAAAATGTGTCAATGAGAAGTTGTTTAAAGGAAGACAAAGGGAGAAAACTCTGAAATCCAAGCATTAAAAAAATTACATGAAGTACATGCAATGTCCTCGAGTAAAGTACTGCTTACTTTAAGTTGCAACTATCAGATTTTAATAACAGAACCACCTCTGTCTAACCAATACCGAAAATGCCAGAGTTTATCTATGTATGTACACATACACAGACACACACGTATATATGTGCGAAACTGAATATTACCAATTGGTTGATAACTGATGAAAAATTATGGACCTTCTGTTTGTCTCCAGTATACGTTACATTGTTTGTTTATCCATTTTATTCATTTATATATATGTACATATCATGGAGGCGCAATGGCCAAGTGGTTAGGGCAGCAAACTCATGGTCGTAGGATCATGGTTTTGATTGTGTTTATTGAGCGAAAACACTTGTGTTTATTGAGCGAAAACACTTCAACCTTCATGAGGCTCCGGCAGGGGGTGGTGGTGAACCTTGCTGTACTCTTTCACTCTTTCTTCCTGTTTCTGTTGTACCTGTATTTCAAAGGGCCAGCCTTGTCACACTCTGTGTCATGCTGAATCTCAAGAACTACGTTAAGAGTACTTGTGTCTGTGGAGTGCTCAGCCCCTTGCACGTTAATTTCACGAGCAGGCTGTTCTGTTGATTGGATCAACTGAAACCCTTGCTGTCGTAATATGTACATATATATTTTTCATGCTTTCTACTGATGATTCCATGAGCATCAAGGAATTTTAAGGAGCAGTTCAGGAGTACTCACATAACACTTTATTATTTTCACCATTCAATACAGGTTCTCAAATGACAAGAGGGTTTATGTAACTGATAGCATACCAAAAACATGCTCCACCTAAGTGTTATAAATAAAACAAACTGATTATTTAAAAACTGAAGTATTTGTCAACCAACTGAATTTTTCTCAATTCAAATCTAATTTCCTTTCTTCATTGAATTTTGATTTTAGTTTGAATTTTAACTAAATATTCGAAGCTATTAACCCTTCAGCATTCATGTTACTCTATCAAATGTAATGCTTACTTATTCACACTGCTTTGAATATATCATGCATTATCTTGTAGCTTCAAGACTTCGATGATGTGACAGTCCAGTGGCAGTCCAGTGCCACTGGACTGGCTCCTGTGCAGGTGGCATGTAAAATACACCATTTTGAGCGTGGTCTGTGGCATGTAAAAGCACCCAACTGTAGAAACTTTGCCAAAATCAGATTGGAGCCTAATGTAGCCATCTGGTTCACCAGTCCTCAGTCAAATCGTCCAACCCATGCTAGCATGGAAAGCGGACGTTAAACGATGATGATAATGATGTGATTGTTATTTTTAGAATGACATCGTAGGATAGGTGCGAGAGGCCAGATCTAACCAGTTTGAATGAAAAAAATACAGGTAAAATATTTGGGTCAGATAAGGCTGGTTTAAACGCTAAAAGGTTAAACTCAATCCACCATCTATTCCTTTATGAAAACATTTTAATTATCATCATCATCATCGTTTAACATTCGTCTTCCATGCATGCATGGGTAGAACGGTTGACAGGAATTGGCCAGGTAGAAGACTACACCAGGCTACTGTGTCTGTTTTGGCAGGGTTTTTATGGCTGGATGCACTTCCTAATATTAACCACTCTGCAGAGTGGACTCAATGTTTTCTGCATGGCACTTTGTTTCAGTCATTTGACTGTGGCCATGTTGGAAGGTTTGAATGGTTTTTTATTCGAAGAAATTGACCCCAGGACTTATTCTTTATAAGCCTAGCACTTATTTCTATTGGTCTCTTTTGCCAAACTTTTAAGTGAACACACCAACATCAGTTGTCAAGCAATGGTGAGGGGACAAACAGACACAAAGACACACACACACACACACATATATATATATACAACAGGCTTCTTTCAGTTTCCATCTACCAAATCCACTCACCAGCCATTGGTCAGCCCAAGGCTATAGTAGAATACACTTGCTCAAGATGCTATGCAGTGGGACTGAACTCAGAACCATGTGGTTGGGAAGCAAGCTTCTCACCACATAGTCACAAAACTTTCTTAAAAATCAAAAATTCAAAACATTGAAAAAAACAAAAGAAAAACCCCTAATCCCCCACTGAGTTAATTGAAAATTGGGGTTAAGCTATAACACTGTAAATACAACAGAACCAATTGTAATGCAGATGAATGTAAAGAATAACTTAAAGAATTCAAAGGACATTCATGATTCCAGTTGTAAAACATTCAATATTAGATTGAAGAGTCATCCATCATAAGAGTTTTAGAAAAGAAAAGAAGAAAAAACGGTTAAGTTTATATAAAATAATCAGATAGCTGTAGCTAAATGGTGTTAAAAGCAATTTTGTTTTTATATTGGTATGGATAAGAGAAAAGGGTGTACGAGATTGGTAAAATTGATACTCCAAAGTTAATGTTCCAGAAAGGAAGGGCTAGCAATAGAAGTTATTGTAGGATCTAAAGGTAGACAAAAAGTGGGTGAGAGGAGGAGGAGGAGTAACAAGGGAGTGGAGAGTACCTGACTGTGCACACACAGTCCAAGACTATCTTCAAGACTTCTGTGAACTCTGAGGAGCAGAGTTCACAGAAGTAGCAACAGAAAAGGCAGCAAAAAATGACAGCATGTCTGTGAGTGAGGAGTTGGAAATGTGATGGCAAGCTACTTCATGCCAATCATGCAAAAACAGTAAAAAAAATCAGTAATATCTCTCTACTAGCTTTGATTTAATGATAGATAATAGCATACAGAAAGTTTGTGTCATTGGTAATTTACTTGAAGAGTAGCAGAGTTCTGATAAATGATGACAACCAAGTCAAAAGAGTAACATAACCAGGTGAGAAATTAGTAGTTCATATCAACTCAGAGATACTGCACTATGTCCATGATCAAGACACTTAACTCTCAATAGTCATTCCATTCTGAAAGCAGTTGTTGTGTAAATTCATGTTTTCTCGTAGGTTTGGGCCATCATTGCAATGCTAAGACAGATTAATGTTTCAATAACATTACTATTACTCAAGATCATACTAAAATATGACTAGGTTCCTAAATAAACATCCTTATGATCTAGGTACATTTACAATGTCATTAAATATTCAATCTACATTAAAGTATTGGCATCTGTACAGTGTTGCATTCTGTAATGAGTTCTAGTAGACTATCGAATGGTTTGCTGTATCTATTTGTTATGGTATTTGTACTAGATGAAATCTACCAAATAAGGATTACGTATAACAATAGGTTTAAAGACTGAGCAGCAAAATAACTATGGTTAATAAACTAATGACACTGATTAGCCAAAAGCAAGGCTCACAGACAGAATATTGTTACACAAATTGCAGTAGAAGAGTTGCCAGTACATCTACATTAATGAGGCTATCAGATAAAACACACCAATGTGGCGGTTTTGTTTTTCCTACTATAAATTGTGTAATAATGAATAATGGTTCTAGTTTTCATGATTCCAAGAACCATCAGAGAGACAAAAAATAAGCAAGTAAAATAACTGAAATACAATGAAGGTACTGTAGTCGTAGAAGAAAAGCGAATATAGGGCTGCTTGGATGTTTGTTCTTCAGTGCTCCAACGCAGAAAATGATAAATGTCAATACAACCAATGCTAATAGTTGTCAATGCTTCTATATTTAATTACCAGCTCATTTTGCGACCAATCTTAACAAATGAGTTTACTGTACTGCTTGGAAAGGGATAAGTTTGCTTCTTCCTAGTGGAAAACAAGAATTCTGTTGCAGTAAATCTGCTATGTTTTAGATTAACAACAACTGCTTTTCTGTCCTTGATATACTACAGGTAAAAGTAGACTTGATCAGGTATCACAGTGAAGACACATACAATAATTATTTAGTGAAGTGTTTCAATGATTGCAAGCCAAGAATTTGTTTTCAGCAATGCAGCATATCATAACAATAAATCTATAGAATAAATAAACCAAAAAATTATTACCAAGAGAGTCAGTGTAAATAATAAGTAAATAAACCCCTTGCAATAGACAATGTTAACTTTACATCATCATCCATGGTACTTTGAGAACTTTTTCCAGCTTCAATTAGGATTTATTATTTTTTTTTAAATTTCAACTTCCAAAGCTATTTCAAATATAAAGGTAGAAGTAAAGGTAACATGTGTTCTATTGAAAATGAATGTTTGAGATGAGGTAAAGCTTAGAGGAGACGAACCAGACTTCCCAAGCAAAAGTGGGATGTAGAAATAGAAAGCAGGAGTAATAATTCAGTAATGCCAGGCATAAGACATGTGAGCAGTTAAACAAGTGGCTGGTTTTACAACCAAGTTAGCAAGGCAGAAAAAGAATTAAGATTAAAAAAATACCAGCAGTGTTTGAAAGATGCAATATATGCTAGCATATATATATATATATATATATATATATATATATATATATATATATATATATATATTATAAAAAGAATATCTGGCATGGTTGAGAGACTAAGTCCGTGTTGGTCAAGATGATTGGTGTTTGCTTCCCACTGTAGTCGATGATGACATTAGAAATTCTCAGAGGAAACACACAAGAGTTATTTATCTATTTTTCTTCTAAAAAAGGAAATTGGAAAGAAAAAGAAAATTTTTTTAAGATACAGAAATCAGCATTCGAAGTTAAAAATTGCTTACATATTTTTATTTCATTCATTACAAAAGAATTATGTTGCTCGCCTATCAATAGTGTGAATATATTTATTCGTCATTCATATATCAAGTAACATCTGTAACAATGGTTTTCAACCCATAAATACCTATGGGCTCCTTTGTTCTTATTTTACTCAGGTGGACCCTCGTAGCCGTTCAATGTTTTAAAGGATCCTATAATTTTTTTATAATCAAATATTATTAGGAATTTTGTATAAAAATTGTTAAAATATTTTGTCTATTACAGAAGTATAACTAATTTATTGAACAATAAATTTTAACAACAAAATCTTATATGGACCCTGGTTGAGAACCACTGATCTATAATTATCATCATCATCATCATTGTTTAACGTCCGCTTTCCATGCTAGCATGGGTTGGACGATTTGACTGAGGACTGGTGGAACCAGATGGCTACACCAGGCTCCAATCTGATTTGGCAGAGTTTCTACAGCTGGATGCCCTTCCTAACGCCAACCACTCCGAGAGTGTAGTGGGTGCTTTTACATGCCACCGGCACGAAGGCCAGTCAGGAGGTACTGGCAACGGCTACGCCAATCCAGCAGTACTGGCAACAAACTCGCTCAAATGTCTTTTCATGTGCCACTGGCACAAGTGCCAGGAAAGCAACGTTGGTATACAATATATAATCATATCTATACAGTCATAAATGACTATAAGATTGCTTCCTGGAGATGTAAGTTTTATGAAAATATCTGCCTCAACAATGACTTAAATTTTATGCCATTTTATGAGCTAATGAGGGAGACTCCACATAAGCAGTCAACCTGTTAGAAATAGCAACCAAATCACTCATCTAACACTATACTGTAGGCATGCCACTCTTTTCCATTTATAATGGGTAATATTTATGAAATATTAATCATTATAAAGTAGAATGCCATTTTATGAGCAATGAGGGAGGCTCCACATAACCAATCAACCTGTTAGAAATAACAACCAATACATTCATCTAATACTGCTACTGTAGGTATGGCAACTATTTTCTATTTATAATGGGCAATATTTATGAAATATAGCTCATTATAAAGTGAACCATGAAAGAGGAAAATTGTTTAATTAATGGGGTCAAACCTGTAAGTTATAAAATTCTGGTAAGAAATTGCTTATATAACCATCCTACGCATATCCTTCAAAGGTACTGCTGGCTGGAGAGAGCAAACAGAATAGGCATTTTTTTCCCTGCTTTCTGGCTCAATCAATACTATATAACAGCCTGACCTTGTATTACGTTTCAGTTTACCCAATTTCACTCACATGGAATAAGGATAGCTAAGCACCCACTACACTCTTGGAGTGGTTGGCGTTAGGAAGGGTATCCAGCTGTAGAAACTCTGCCAGATCAGATTGGAGCCTGGTGTAGCCATCTGGTTCACCAGTCCTCAGTAAAATCGTCCAACCCATGCTAGCATGGAAAGCGGACGTTAAACGATGATGATGATGAAGGCCTCATTATAGTGAAATGAACGGCAGTCTATCCATGTTGCCCAAATGCACTTATCATTTGAAAAATTGTCAACAACTAGTACATGTATTTGACAAAAACGGTTCCGGTCATGACCACTGTTTATTCTAACCTGATCTCTCGTGGAACCAGTGCAAAAGAATTTTGTTGGCTAGAATAATTTAATATGTATAGCCTAGGATAACAGTCGAAATCACTAATGCCAAAGTAAAATGAAAAATGGGAACGTGAAACGTTGGAAAGTATTTAGTTTTTGCTTATACACAGTTATGTAATGCAAGTAAGATTTTTATATAAACAGAAATAAGCGATTAGATTTAATTTAATTTTTCCGAAAAAGAAGAAAAAAAAAAAAATTGTAGCAGTGTAGCGACACTATATTTCGTCATTTCAGCTTCACGATGAGGTTTTACATTTTCTTTCTGAATAGTAATGCTCGTGAACAATAATGTTAGTATTTTATGTTCATTATGTGAAGGTGCATGGCTCACAATCATAAGGTAGTGAGTTCGATTCCCAGACCAGGCTGTGTGTTGTGTTCTTGAGTGAGACACTTTATTTCACGTTGCTCCAGTTTACTCAGTTGTAGAAATGAGTTGCGACGTCACTGGTACCAAGTTGTATTGGCTTTTACCTTTTTACTTGGATAACCTCAGTGGCGTGGAGAGGGGAGGTTGGTATGCATGAGCGACTGCTGTTCTTCCATGAATAACCTTGCCCAGATTTGTGCCACGGAGGATAACTATCTAGGTGCAATCCCATGGTCATTCATGACCGAAGGGGGTCTTTACCTCTACTATGTTCATTATTTAAAGGAAGATTGAAGTTCGCTGTTGATGCTCATAAATTATGATTTTCAAACTGAAAATGCTGCCACATCAAATTTATATATGCATAAGCATTCGATATGAACATACTTTTGTTTTAAGAAAAATACTGCCTAAAATCTTTGCTCACGCTATCAAAAATCAGAAGCACTGGTAAAGGCTATCTCGTACATTTGGGACTATATTGTCCAATGTCCTTTCTGTTTTTAGACGAGGGAATGTGATATGAGGAAGATTTGGCTGCTATTTTTAGTAGGTAGGCGCGAGCAAACAAAAGCTCACTTACTGACTCATGCATGTGCTAACATAAATCTGAATAATCAATATTGATACGATGGTCCAGTGCTTTGCTGTTCCTAGGATGCACCTGGAACATAACTTGAAACAACATCGGCATGATCAACTGGGCGAGGGAAGCTGATGTTTGAAAACTCAAAAACTCTTTAAAACCCCCAGAAACACCGATGATGCATCTCAGAGCATCTGTGATATGCATCGAGGAATTAAGAACTAGCGCTTATATCATATATTATATATACACTAATATTGAATTCTTGGCGGAGTTCGGACCTCCGAATTCTTTTTGAACAGATACAAATGCCCTATAATAGTGAGCAATGAAATGTGATGTTCGTGTTTTGTTTTCATTTTACTCCCTGAAAATGTTAGCTGCGTAAGTGATCTGAGTATATATGTAGAAACTTGCTACAACTAGGTTTTATTCGTAATGGCGAAGGACAAATATATTTGTTCAAGGCTACTCTTTATCTCTTGTGTATTCTTTCATGTAACAAAAGACAAAGGTATATCGCTTCATAGGAATAAATTCTAGAAGTTTTGGAATCGCAATCACTACTACTTCAAGGGAAATGAAGTGATTTTTTCCTCCCTTTTTACTTATTGTTTTTTTTTTTAGTATTCCTGTTTTATAAAACATATTCTTTTGTTTCAGTCATTTGATTACGACCATGCTGGAACGCCGCTTTTAGTCGAACAAATCGACTTCAGGGCTTATTCTTTGAAAGTCTAGTACATATTCTACCGGTCTCCTTGGCGAACCGCTAAGTTACAGGGACGTAAACACAGCAGACACACAAACGTATACATATTTATATATACGACAGCCTTCTTTCAGTTTCCGTCTACCAAATCCACTCACAGGCTTTGGTCGGGACGAGGCTACAGTAAAAGACACTAGAGCAAGGTGCCACGCAGTGGAACTGAACTCGGAACCGTGTGGTTGGGAAACAAACTTCGGTCTTACCACACAGCCGGTATTCTTTCGACCTGCGTATGAAAATTTTTTTTAGAAAAATTTCATTTTTTAAAAAAGTTTTGCTTCGAATTCCGTACCTGAGACCGTGATAGCTATTCCAAAAATCAAACAAAATTCTACAAAATATACTGAGTATGGATGCAATAACCAAAAAGGTAATCGTATTATTAAAAGGAGTAATCTTAGGTTTTGGGGACATTTAAGTTGCAGGACTGAAAATGGAGCCACACATCGTGAGAGAGGACAATAAGCGAAGATTGTCCTTAAAGTGAAAGACAGCCTTAAAAGAAATATTATTAAACCAATACATTAAGTAATCGTTAATTACTATTAGGCATGTAAAATGATTTCAAATTTTGTTGTCTGGAGAGAGTAATTCAAATTAATATACCACTAATACTTTATCAACATTGGCTATATATACACAGCAGAAAAGAAAAATCGAAATGATAAATCAAAACTTTGAAGTAAATCACATGAATGATCAAACACACACATTATACAAGCATGCATCAATAACAAATATAAATTGAAGTGTTTTCACAAACCATCGACTGATACACGTAACTAGCAAAGAGTTCCAAATTAATCTGTTTGTTAATTGCTGCCTCTGAATCGGGGTGATAATTTTGTCTGCACTGGCTCGTCATCTTATTATTGTATATTTTTAAAAAATATGTATTTAGAAAATATATATTTATATATATTATAAAAAAATGAACCTGAGAACCTATCGCCAGCAAAATTTAGAAATGATTAGAAATACTTCGCTTATCCGCCAAAGTACTTCCGGTGGCGCTGCAGTCAAGAACTCTTTAATATTGAAGTGAAAGGAAGTATAGTAAATATGGCGTTCAAATTTGGCTCCACCACGCCGGCAGCGCAACCGTTTTCTACATCATCAATATTTGCTTCAACAACAACTGCACAATCTTCGGTGCCCAGTCTTTTTTCAGCGTCCACTGCTGCTCAACCGTCGGCTGCACCAAGTATCTTTTCATCATCAACAACTTCTACAGGACAAACAGCTACCACAAATTCGTTCACATTTGGCATCTCTTCCACTACCCCTTCTGGTAAAAATACATTTTTGTTACTAATTTAACCAAAATCATTTGTCATATTTGATAATTGTTGTTAATTCGATGCACTTTGGCTACATTTTTACTTGCTTTATTTGTTTTTCTTTTTTTTTTACATTATTATTCATTCATTTTTGATTATCCATTGTAGATTATATTGATGCTAAATGGTTCTCTGAAAAATGAACGAAATGCTTGTTCTGAATGTGAACCACAGATATAATAATATACTTGGGCACCATGTGCCATACCAGTATTCATTATTAAGCAAGTGTCATCGTGTGTACCATTCTTCACCACTCGAAATCTTTATTTTTCTTTTGTTTATATTATCAATCCGAATTTTTGCCGTTGTTCTGTGAGTGATATAGGAGGAACAATCGAGTATTAACTGTCATTGTAGATCAGAAAAATAATAATGATAAATCACGTTAATAGATCAATTTTAGAAAATTTTAATTTGTATTTAGACGCTGAGTTGGCAGAATCGTTAGCACAGCGGACAAAATGCTTAGCGACATTTCTTCTGGCTCTTTACGTTCTGAGTTCAATTCCTACCGAAGTCGACTTTGCCTTTCATCATCTCGAGATCGAGAACTAGGATCGATGTAATCGACTTGCTCCCTTCTCTCAAAATTGCTGCCCTTGTGTCAAAATTTGGAAGAAATTAATAAAATATGACAATGAGCCGAAGTCGGTAATTTTTCAGATTAACACCCGCACGATCTTCACTGGGGGGTTAGGGTTAAGGTTAGGGACAGAATTCCCTAACCCAAACCCTAAAATCCTAACCTAAACCCTAACCCCAACACCCTAGTGAAGATCGTGCGGGTGTTAATCTGAAAAATTACTCCGAAGTGTGTGTAACACCCAGATATTGGAGAGATCAGTATGAGACATTCGAGCTGAATCTATATAGACCGCTTCTCGTACGGAAAATGTGGGCAACCTCAGTAAGATAACTTTATAAAAGAAATAACAGCTAAATCTCCCCCAAGTCATACTCTAGTGTCTACAAATAAGGCACATTGGATAATGTAGTTGAATATATAATAGGATCAAAAAATGATGGGATGCTTTCGACTGGAATGTCCATTGATCATAGGACAGACCGCAGCTTAAACAATATTATGTAAATAAAAGGAAATTTTAAATGTTGCAGTTTTGGTGGAAAACTATAAAGACGGATACCTCAGGTGGGTTTCAACGAGTATGGTACACAGCTTAGATATACTTGTTATGGTTTTAATGGTGTGTTGGTTTGAGAAGGCTTTGCCATTGGTATTTGTTGTGTTGTTCCAAGTTGGCTCTGATCAAGCAGGCCAAAGGCTTTCAAGCTGTGATTACTCCATTATTCACCAGGTAATTGTACTACAAAGTATGATATCTAAAGTGTTTCTTTTATAAAGTTGGTAGGATGTCATCATCATCGTCGTTTAACGTCCGCTTTCCATGCTAGCATGGGTGTTTAAGCAAAGTTTACCACTGTTTCTCTCAGCTTGAGCAAGTAAATAAAGGTTCTTGTGTAGATGCTAATGGTGTCTTCAATCAAATCATTTTATTCACGTTTCAATATGATTGCTGATTAATGTTGAAAACAGAAACTTGCCCTTGTTTACAAGGTGAGAAAACTGGCAAAGTTGTTTGAGCATAAGACAAAATTGCTTTAACTTTCATCTTCTCAGTGTTGATAAAACAAAGTGTTTTAGAATTCTTATTAATATTTTGGTTATTAATGAATATTCTTGATGACTTTCAATTTAATTTGGGTTTTACATTAAAATTTTCTTACTTTTTTTTTACTCTTTTTTTCCTAAAGGATTAAAAGGATTTCCTACACTTGGAACAGGAACTTCGGGTGAGTATCCCTAATGTTAATTTCATCATATATCCCTGTTGTCATCATCATCATCATCGTTTAACATCCGCTTTCCATGCTAGCATGGGTTGGACGATTTGACTGAGGACTGGTGAAACCGGATGGCAACACCAGGCTCCAATCTAATTTGGCAGAGTTTCTACAGCTGGATGCCCTTCCTAACGCCAACCACTCAGAGAGTGTAGTGGGTGCTTTTACGTGTCACCCGCACGAAAACGGCCACGCTCGAAATGGTGTCTTTTATGTGCCACCCGCACAAGCCAGTCCAGGGGCACTGGCAACGATCTCACTCGAAAATCCTACGGGAGCCAGTCAGGCGGTACTGGCAACGGCCACGCTCAAAATGGTGCATCTCATGTGCCACCCGCACAAGAGCCAGTCCAGGGGCACTGGCAATGATCTTACTTGGCTTGCCGGGTCTTCTCACGCACAGCACATTTCCAAAGGTCTCGGTCAGTGGTCATCGCCTCGGTGAGGCCCAATGTACGAAGGTCTTGCCTCACCACCTCAGCCCAGGTCTTCCTGAGCCTACCTCTTCCACAGGTTCCCCCAACTGTTAGGGTGTGGCACTTTTTCACGCAGCTATCCTCATCCATTCTCACCACATGTCCATACCAGCGCAATCGTCTCTCTTGCACACCACAACTGATGCTTCTAATGTTCAGCTTTTCTCTCAAGATACTTACACTCTGACGGGTATTCACATTGACATTACACATCCAACGGAGCATACTGGCTTCATTCCTTGCGAGCTTACGTATGTCCTCAGCAGTTACAGCCCATGTTTCACTGCCATGTAGCATGGCTGTTCGTACGCATGCGTCATACAGTCTGCCTTTTACTCTGAGTGAGAGTCCCTTTGTCGCCAGCAGGGGTAAGAGCTCTCTAAACTTTGCCCAGGCTATTCTTATTCTAGCAGCTACACTTTCAGCGCACCCACCCCCACTACTAACTTGGTTGCCCAGATAGCGGAAGCTATCGACTATCTCTAGTTTTTCACCCTGGAATGAGATAGAATTTGTTTCCTGTTTGTTTACAGTCTTTATTGCACCTGAACATCTGCCACAAGCAAAAACTAACTTGCTAGTTAACCTGCCTTTGATGTTGCTACACCTCTTATGTGTCCATAGCTTGCACCGGGTACATCTTATAGAGTTACTACCTACTCCTTTTCTACATACTGAGCAGGGCCATCTACCTGAAGGGGTTTGTGTTTTATCTACCTTCCTACTTATTAGGATTTTGGTTTTAGCTAGGTTGACTCTAAGGCCCTTCAATTCTAGACCTTGCTTCCACACCTGAAACTTCTCCTCTAGTTCTGATAGTGACTCCGCAATTAGGGCAAGGTCATCAGTATAGAGGAGCTCCCAGGGGCAACCTGTCTTGAACTCCTCTGTGATTTCCTGGAGGACTATGATAAATAAGAGGGGGCTGAGGACGGAACCTTGGTGGACCCCTACCTCTACCCGGAATTCATTGCTGTACTCATTTCCAACCCTCACCTTATTGGCAGCATCTCTGTACATGGCTCGCACAGCTCTCACTAACCATTCTTCTATCCCAAGTTTCCTCATTGACCACCAGATAAGGGATCGGGGGACCCTGTCAAAGGCTTTCTCCATGTCAACGAAAGCCAGGTACAGAGATTTATCCTTAGCTAGGTATTTCTCCTGCAGCTGTCTCACTAGAAATAAGGCATCAGTAGTGCTTTTACCTGGCACGAACCCAAACTGCATCTCATCTAAATTGATTCGCTCCCTAATTAGTTGCTCTATGACCCTCTCTGTAACTTTCATAACCTGATCTAACAGCTTGATGCCTCTGTAATTATTTGTATCTAAAGCGTCACCTTTACCTTTGTAGCAGTTGACTATGATGCTGCTACACCAGTCGTTGGGTATGACTCCTTCGTGTATCACCTGGTTCGTAATACGGGTGACTAGGCTATAGCCAACACTGCCAGATATTTTGAGCATCTCTGCAGTGATTCCTGATGGGCCGGGGGCTTTCCCGGTCTTCATACTCTTAATTGCTTTATCTACCCTGGTACTATCAACTCGGATAGCTGGTCCCTCTATTGGGTCGACATACGGCAGGCTCTCTTCCTCCCATTCATTCTCTTTATTAAGCAATCTATCGTAGTGGCATCTCCAGACCTCTTTCTTTGCATCCTCATTTAGTGCAAGCCGACCATCATCCATGCGAACACATTTCTCTCCTACAACATCACTATTCTCTCTCCTACACTGTCTTGCAACACGAAATACCTCGAGTCTTTGGTCCTCACGGCGCAGAACATTGGCAAATCTTTTCTTATCTGCTTCCCCTCTGGCTAAATAAACCTGTCGCCTAGCCTCCCTTCTGGCACATTGATACAATTTCCTGCTACCACCGTTCTTCCAGTCCTTCCAAGCCTGTTTCTTTTGTCTAATAGCCCTGTCTATCTCCTTGTTCCACCACCACGTTACTCTGGGTCGGGAGGGGACCTTACACCACCCACAAATCTGGTCGGTGGCTTTCAACAGGTTGTCCCGCAGAAATCTCCAATTGTCTTCCACGTTGTATGATGCTATATCCCCTTCTATTTCGTTAAATGCTTGAAGTAACTTGTCTCTAAGTCTCTGTCCATTTGCAGGGTCTTTAAGCTTCCACACCCTTCTCCTCCAAGCCGGTCTAATTCTGGGCACCCATTTTGCCTTGATCCCAAAGTCGCTAACTACTAATCTATGTTGTGGGGTACATTCTTCGCCAGGGTAGGTTTTGGCATTTATAAGCCGCCCTCTTTCCCTATTTCTGGCGAGGATGTCGTCGATTTGGCTAGAGTGTCTGCCGGAGCGGTAGGTGACTGGCAGGTTTCCTGAAGTTGGTATTGCAGACCATAAGATCGGTTGCATCACAGAACTCCAGCAGTCTGGTTCCCTCCTCGTTGTGGGAACCGAAGCCATAGCCTCCATGTATGCCATGGAAGCCGCCAGCACGACGTCCGACATGACCATTGAAGTCTCCAGCCACAAAGAGAAGGTCCCTGTCACTTGTCGACGAGGTAGTTTGCAAGAGGGTGTCATAGAATTGGTCTTTCAGACCATCTGGTAGCCCCGGTTGAGGTGCATAGGCTGAGATGACAGTAGCTAATCTATGATGAAGCACTAGTCTAATCTTAAGTACTCTGTCACTTACTCTGACGACCTCGATTACCCTATCCACCCATTTCTCCGCTAGAAGTATTCCTACGCCCCCGACCCCGTCAGTGTTCCCTGCCCAGAAAATCTTGTACCTGTGTTCTTTGCCTGTGAGGAACCTCGCAGAACCTCCTCTCCATCTTACTTCCTGGATGCAGCACATATCTACGCGTCTCCGTTCAAGCATCTCAACAATTTCACCAGATCTACCTTTCAGCGTGCCGACGTTGAGAGTGCCAATCCTAACAGTATGGGTGTTGGGGGTGTGGGCCTGTAGCCTGGGAAAGGGGAAAGCAGTGTCGTGTACCTGAAAAGAAAACTTGCAATTGATGTAACTTAATGCCACATAGAATGTAAACAAATCTCTGATATATCTTAATCCATTGCTAGTTTTGCTATAATTATATATACATAATATCTTCATTATCAAAGCCTCTTTGCAATGCTAGTGATAAAAATCATTGAAGCATGGACTGTTGTCATGGGCCAGGCTCAAAGGAAACAACTGAACTCATCACTACAAATATAACAAAACATCAGTGAGGGAGCAATTATTTGGTCACCCAAGCTGTGTAAATTACTAGTCATATCTTTTTCAAATGCACCCAACCATCTTTAAAAAGGAAGGAGACATATATAGTTAAGCTCGAACTACATTATCCTCTTTTTGAAATTAAGATGGGTGATTATGAATAAAGGCCTTTGATCATAAGTGTGCTCAGTTTCACTGATCTAGGATCATCAGTTTATGAACAGGGGCTTCAGGTTCAATTTGACAGTTTGCATTAAAGACCACCTTTCGAATTTTGGGTCTCATGGAGGCAGGGACAAGTGACTGAGACCTTTGGCAATGTACTGTGCTTGAGAAGACCTGTCAAGCTAAATGAGATTGTAATTGTGGCTGATGCTGGTGTTTTGTAACTGGCACCCATGCTGGTGGCACATAAAAAGCACCCACTACACTGCCTGGTGTGCTAACGATTCTGCCAGTTTGCCACAATAATAATAATAATATTCCTTCCTACTAAAGACACAAGGCCTGAAAATTCTGGGCAGAGGGCTAGTTGATTATATTGACCCCAGTGTTTCACTGGTATTTAATTTATCGACCCTGAAAGGATGATAGGCAAAGTTGACCTTGGTGGAATTTGAACTCAACGTAGTGATGGGTGAAATACCGCTAAGCATTCTGTTCTGCTAAATTTTGTGATGCAAGAAGTACTTTATTTTATTGGCCCAGAAGGATGAAAGCAAAGTTGACCTCAGCTGGATTTGAACACTGAATATGAAAGAGTTGTAACCAAGTACTTTAAAGTATTTCATTCGATCCTTTAATGATTTTGCCAATTCATCACCAATAATAATAATGTTTATGAATAATTTGTATTAATAATCTCATTATGTATTAATATAATAATGTAATTTCCTTTTTGTTTTGTTTTTTCTCCTAAAGCCTTCAATACCTTGGGAGGATTCAGTACTACAAGTACTGGTGCCACCAATGCATTCGGGACCACTCTTGCAGGAACATCACTCTTTGGACGTAAATATTATAAATTTATTGCTTTTAATCATCATGTAAATAAGATCTACAAATTGTTATTTAACTCTGTGAACAATGTGAAAAATTGTTAAGTGTTTTTTTAATAATTATTATAATCATCATCATCGTTTAACGTCCGCTTTCCATGCTAGCATGGGTTTGACTGAGGACTGGTGAACCAGATGGCTACACCAGGCTCCAATCTGATTTGGCAGTGTTACTACAGCTGGATGCCCTTCCTAATGCCAACCACTCCAAGAGTGTAGTGGGTGCTTTTACGTGCCACCAGCACAAAGGCTAGTCAGGCGGTACTGGCAATGGCCACGCTTAAAATGGTGTATTTTACGTGCCACCTGTAATAATGGTTTCAAATTATGGCACTGGGCCGGGAGTTTTTTTTGTGGGGAAGGGGAAGTCGATTACATCAACCTCAGTACTTATTCTGTCTACCCAAAAGAAGGATGACAGGTAAAGTCAACTTCGGTGGAATTTGAACTCAGAACGTAAAGCTGGAGGAAATGCTGTTTAGCATTTTGTCTGTTATGCTAATGATTCAGCCAGCTTGCTGCTTTTTAACGATAATGCTAATAACCTTTTCCACTATAGACACGAAGCCTGAAATTTTTTGGGGAGGGGTCTAGTTGATTACATCAACCCCAGTGTTCAGGATTACATCAACCCCAGTGTTCAGGATTACATCAACCCCAGTGTAAAGGATGAAAGGCAAAGTTGACCTCAGAGCATAAAGCCAGAAGAAATGCTGCTAAGCATTTTGCCCATCATGCTAATAATTCTATCAGCTCACTGAATTTTGGCACATGGCCAGCAAATTTGGGGAAGGGGTAAGTCGATCATACTGGCCCCAGTGTTTAGCTAGTACTTATTTTATCGACCCCAAAATGATGAAAGGCAAAGTTGATTTCAACAGAATTTGAACTTAGAAAATGAAGACGGAAAAAATACCGCTAAGCATTTTGCTCGGCATGCTAATGATTCTGACAGCTTGCTGCCTTAATAATAATTATCTTATTTTTGGTACAAAGTCAGCAATTTTTTTGGGTGGGGAAGTTTGTTGCATTGACACCCACCCCTGTTCTCTACTAATACTTATTTCATCAATCCTGAAAGGATGAAAGGCAGAGTGAACCTCAGAGGAATTTGAACCCAGAATGTAAAAACTGATGAAATGTCACTAACTATTTTACCCAGCATTCTACTGATTCTGACAGCTTGCCCCCTGAATAATAGTAATAATTTTATGTCTACTTTCCATGCTGGCATCAGTAGGACAGTCTGATAAAATTCAGGGTACTGGAGGACCATGTCTTGCTTCAATGTCTCATTTTTGGCATGATTTCTAAGGCTGGTTTCTCTTTGTAACACCAACCACTTCATAGTGTACTGGGTGCTTTTTTTAGTGGCACCATCATCGGTGAGATAGCTTGCAAAACCAAAGAGAGGACCCCATTATGGAAGGAACAGATTTATTGTTGTGAGAGGATGGTAATGGAAAGAATAAGAGAGGGAACAGTGATGTGGTGATAGTAAAGGTGACAGAAGAGATGGGAAGTGAAAGAGTAATGTCAAAGGTAGTGTCAAGGAGAGTGGGAAGGGGACAGAGTAGTAATAGCACAGGTTAAATTGATGGACTCAGTCATGGAATGGGTCAGTCTTCCTACCTTGCCAGCATGGGTTCAACTGCTTGTTAGGATCCAGGACATTTGTTATTGGATTTACTTTCAACAACTTTCCTATTGCTATTAGGGAAGAGGAAATTAATATCAGGAAGTTAGAGAGTAATAAAACTGGGAAGGGTTAAGTAGGAGGGGATGTAGTACTATCCCACCTTATACATGAGTGGGAAAAGGGGTGTGTGAAGGAATGATCTGATGGAAGTGGGTAATAGAAGAGAAAGGGAGTGTCAAGAAATTGGAGAGAGGGAGAGAAGTCAGAATAGTAAGAGCAGTAAGGAAAAAGGGTGGAGGTTGAGTTGAAGGAGATGCAGAGAAGAGGTAAATAAGATAGTAATGAAAAGCCAAAGTATGTACTCAGGGAAACATGTCCAAGGGATCAGTGTGACTGGGGAGAGTCTGAGAAGGCAGATAATGCTTGCCAGAGTGCAATCCTTCAATCCTTCCCCATTCAATCATCATGATGATTGGATATAGTTGGTAGAGGTATGGGAAAGGGGAAATATTTGATATGCACAAATCAAGTATTTTCTTTTCAGTGATGAGTTCCCATGGCATTGTAAGTAGATCTGATATGAGTGTAAAAAAACAAGCACAGCTGTTTGGAGAATAGATGATAGTGGGATGTGTAGGTTTAGAGTAGACAATAGGTGAATGAGGATGTGTGCACAAATAATAATAATGGTTTCAAATTTTGCCACAAGGGCAGCAATTTTGGGGAGGGGATAAGTCAATTACACTGATCCCCAGTGTTCAACTGGTACTTATTTTACTGACTCTGATAGGATGAAAGGCAAAGTTGACGTCGGTGGAATTTGAACTCTGAATGTAGCGACAGATGAAATACCTCTAAGCATTTTGCCTGACATGCTAACGATTCTGCCAGCTTGCTACCTTAGTAATAATAATAAATCCTTTCTACAATAGGCACAAGGTCTGAAAATTGGGGGTGAGTTAATTAGATCCCCCCCCCCTCCTCTATGCAATTGGTACACCTGCTTCGAAGCAAGGTAATATCTATTCAATGAATCTACTGTTAGCATCAATGGCTGCTTCAATATGGACTTGGAAGCATTGACAAACCTGAATCAGATGATCTTTATCAAATCTGGACATAGCACTGGTTATGGTGGACTTGAGAGATGGTATGGTGTTACGGGGGAGGGGATGTTGATTGACCTATGCACAAGTACACATACAATGAATTCTTTCAGTTTTTGTTTACCAAATCCACTAACAAGGCTGTGGTCTGCCCGAGGCAAGAGAGCTACCCAAGTGCCACAGAGTGGGACTGAACTCGAAATCACATGGTTGGAAAGCAAGTTTCTGAACCATACAACCATACTCGCACCTTACACAGCTATGCCTGTAACTGTAAGTGAATATATGTAAGGACATATATCCATATCATGGCTGTTTTCCCTCTGCTTGCAAAGATTTTATCGCTGTCTTTTCATATTTAATATGTATATGTTTCTGTTCAGTATATTACTAACATAATACCAGGTGCTGGTTGTAAAAAGCACCCCCAGCACAAGTGGTCAGCATTATGAAGGACATCAAGCCTTAGATCCCATTCCTCAACTGACAACTGGAGTCTGGACAGCTCCTTGCTAGCCAGCACTATGTCAAACCTTCCAACTCAAGCCAGCATGGAAAGTGATTGTTAAAACGATGATGATGTATGGCTGTTATCTCCTTCAGCTATCTGTGACTTCTTTGAACTACATTGTCATTTTTTTTTTGCTTTTAGACACACAGACTCAACAGCAGCAGCAGCAGCAACAGCAAGCAAATGTTGCCAATCAACTGGATAATCTTGCTAAAGCTGTGATGATGCCACATATCTTCAATGATGAGAGGGATGCTATCATTGCTAAATGGAACCAGTTGCAGGCTTACTGGGGCACAGGTCGTGCATATTTTGATTCAAATGGTTTTGTCGATCTAACATCAGAAAATTTGCTTTGTCGTTTTAAGGTAAGTCTTGTTATGGAGTGTTTCTATGCTCTCTTCCTTTATCTCTCCGATGCATTGCTAGCTTTGTCTTTTATCTTTTACTTGCTACAGTCATTGGGCTGCGGCCATGCGGGGGCTCTGTCTTGAAGGATTTTAGCTGAACGAATCAATCCCTGTACTTAATTTTATTATAAGTCTGGTACTTGTTTTGTTAACCTCTTTTTCAGAACTGCTAAGTTATGGGGCCGTAAACAAACCAACACTGTGTGTGTGTGTGTATCTGTCTGTCTGTCCTCCATCACGGCTTGACAACTTGTGATGAAGAACACATGCACACATAACAGACTTCTTTCAGTTTCTGTCTACTAAATCTACTCTCAAGGCTTTGCTTGGCCTGGGGCTATAGTAGAAAATACTTGTCCCAAGTACTATGCAGTGGGATTGAACCCAAAACTATGTGGTTAGGAAGTATACAGCTTGCCATAGTTAGGATGGATTTTGTTCAGATGCAGCATCAGCGCAAGTGCTTTTTACGTGGCACCAACACCCATGAGCCAGCAATATTATGAACACTCTGCTGGAGAGGGATGCATGTGTCCTGTATCCCTCACCAGCTGAACATTCTTAATCTTGCAGGCTCATGGGTGTTGGTGCCACGTAAACACACCTGTGCCAATGCTGCATAAAAGTACCCAGCACTAAAGTGGTTGGCATTAGGAAGGGCATCCAGTCATAGAAACCATGCCTGGATGGAGCCTGGACAGCTCCTTGGCTGGTGAGCTCCTGTCAAACTGTCCAATCCATGCCAGCATGAAAGATGGATGTTAGATGACGATGATGATTCTTTTGTCAAGAAAATGGGATCAAAGTACCCTAACCACTAGGCTCTGTGACACATACATATACTCTTTACTTGTTTCAGTCATTTGATTGCAGCCATGCTGGATCACCGCCTTTAGTCGAGCAAATCGACCCCAGGACTTATTCTTTGTAAGCCTAGTGCTTATTCTATCGGTCACTTTTGCCGAACCGCTAAGTTACGGGGATGTAAACACACCATCGGTTGTCAAGCGATGTTGGACACACACACACACATATATATACATATACACATATATATATGATGAGCTTCTTTCAGTTTCCGTCTACCAAACCCACTCACAAGGCTTTGGTTGGCCCGACGCTATAGTAGAAGACACTTGCTCAAGATGCCACGCAGTGGGACTGAACCTGGAATCATGTGGTTGGTAAGCAAGCTACTTATCACACAGCCACTCCTGTGCCTATATCTCTACATTCTTTTGAAATCTGCATTCAGTCAAGCTAATTAAGCCTAGTATTTTATTTCATTCACAATTATTTAATGTGAAGACCAATGTAGTGTAGAATGTGTTTATATTCTTTGTATTCTTGTTTTGCTTCCTGTGATAGACTTGGACGTCTGATACTTGTTACACAAAGTTCTCTGTAGATCAGAGAGCTAGCTAAAATAATTGGTACAATGCAGATTCCAGTGTAAATCTATCAATAAAGCAACAGGAACAGACACCTCGGTGGGTTCCCACACTGTTTCTCTCTACCAAATTTAATTCACAATGTTTGATTGATTTGACTCTTTGATAAAATGTGACCGAGGTACCATATGGGGAAATCGAACCTGAAACCACATTGTTACAGTGGAAACTTCTTAGCCACATGGCTCATATCTGTGCCTGTTATGAAGTTACAAACAGGATGTCCTTAAAGAATCAAAGTTTGATCATTTTGATTGATTTACAAAATTAATTTTAATAATAGTTAACACTTGTGCCCGCAGCATGTGTAAGGACTTTCGAGCGAGATCGTTGCCAGTGCCCCTGGACTGGCTCTTATGCAGGTGGCACATAAAATACGCCATTTTGAGCGTGGCCGTTGCCAGTATTGCCTGACTGGCCTTCGTGCGGGTTACACGTAAAAGCACCTACTACACTCTCGGAGTGGTTGGCGTTAGGAAGGGCATCCAGCTGTAGAAACTCTGCCAAATCAGATCGGAGCCTGGTGTAGCCTTTGGGTTCCACCAGTCCTCAGTCAAATTGTCCAACCCATGCTAGCATGGAAAGCAGATGTTAAACGATGATGATGATGATTTCAACACCTCTTCTAATTGGTCTTTTATTAAGTGCTACATTTCTCTTGTTTTGCCTATCTTATTTAAAATGTGTCTTATAAGTTGTGTGGTAAAGTTAACATTCAGTAAACAGAGATGCCCTCTGCCTGTCTCTCATTTACTTCATTGGAAGACTAAATATGTTTCCATGTAAAGCATTAATCCATTCCTCTACTATGTAATGTCTTATGTCAGTTTTCTTTGTTAGTATTCTTCATTGTTTTTATTTCTTCCACAGGCAATCAGTTACAGCTGCAATCCTCAGACAAAAGATGAAGATGGCCTTGTTGGATTGGTACTGAAAAAACCATATAGTGAAGTGTTAATAAACCAAAAACTTTTTGTCGATACCGTATATCAGATTCTTGGTGGCAAGCCATCATATTCTGTGTGCGTTAAAGGAGTAAAACCGTGGCCTGATAACAAGTAAAGAGTTTTTGAATTTATCATTTTTATGTCTGATTTTCTATGCTGGAATGGGGAGGATAAGTTGTCATAGTCTTTTGTCAGTTCTTATTGACAATTTTCGCCCTCCTAGATGACTTGAGAGACCACATCTTGATTGTGCATTCCATTTTTGCCATGGTAGTATGGCTGGATACCCTTCCTATTGCTAAACGTGTTACATTGTCTACTGGGTACATTGTATCATGTAACTGACACTAGAGAGGAAGTCTTGTTATCAACAATAGAGAGTCCTCTCTTCGCTACATTGTCTCTATTCATTTAGTCCATTCTTGACCCACAACTGGGTTGTAGTCATAGAAGACGGTCAAGATGAAAGGAGTGAAGGAAGAAAGGTGAAAGTGTGTTTGACAGCTACATAACAGCTGTTGGTGAGGGGATAGAAACAACAGTGCCTTGAGAGTGGTAAGAGAGTAATTGGAGTGTGTGTGTGTATGTATACACACACACACACACACACACACACACACTCAAACAGGCATACTGAAGCAGAGTTGTGAAACTTTTAGAGTCACAATACAATAGCTGGCAAGAAGTTTTACAGCTAGTATATGCCTTTATTAAATAAATTTAAAGTCTTTTAAATTGTAAAGCTTTTCTTGTGTTGAATTTTGCATTCGGTATTGAGTATTTAAATTGTCTAATTTCAGGACAGAGATTGTTATCTATATTGAAGAACGGCAAATGACTGGCCAAAAACGATGTTTCCCAACTTCCAAAGTAGTTGAGCATTTAAATGAAGTAACAACAAAGAAAAGATTGTCTGAAAATCCTCTCAATGTTGAACACATCCTTTCAAAACAAGCCCTTACACCTGAACAACTGAAGCAGTATTTAGATAATCCATTAGCAGGTAGGAACTCTCTTGAAGTTCTGTGCCAAAGTTTTGTTTTCAGAAAGGTGTTTAAATGTTTATTTTCTCATCTTCAATGAAGATAGTATATTGTTTATTAAATCTCAATAATTTAAGTAAAATATCTTGTAGGAATTTAAAAAAATCCAATAAATATTTTTTGACAACAACTCTTTGACCTTCCCTTGTCTTGCATCAAGGATGTCTATCCCATATCATCTCTTTCTGAAATCATCATCCTTTGCAGTGGAGTTCTATGATGTTGCTCAAGCTGCTAGAAATAGCACCCAAATCACACCTGTCTTTAAAAAATGGTAATGACTCATCATTGAACAATACAGTCTTAAATTTACAAGCAGGGTAGGTTGTTGTGATTGGTACACTTTTAATCATAGGTTGACTCTCTCAGGGCTACTTTATCATTAAGTTACAACTTCAATGTTTTCAACTCTTCTTGTCTATTACATTCGTTGCACACCAGTCTTACTGATACAGAAGGTGAATCTTTCACAAACCTGAACTCTCTGCAACACTTGTCTTACTACCTGCAATACTATCATCTAAAATAGAAAAGGAACTGGCATGGATCAGATAGAACTACAAACTGCTACTCCCTCACAAACTGAAGCCCATCCTTTTTGCTAATTTATCATAGAGATCTAGCTTGAAGCAGAACTTGCAAGGACAAAGTGTCAAGTTTTGCTGCCCATTTTGTATCAGTCATCACATTGTGCATACAAGAAAATAAACCCATTTATGCATTTATTCTCTATTCTAGCAGCTCTGTCATTATGGTCACAAGGGCACTAAGCGCAAAGATACTTGTTCCCTCATCAAATCAACAAGACTGCCAGCCATGACAGTATTCCTTTCATAACTCTATCTTTGTCTACGCTTCAATATTTTTATCTTAATTTGTGGAAATCTGCTACATTGTGTAACATTACTAAGAATGGCAACTTCTCTTAAGACAGCCATCTGTTGACTTATTGTTCTGATGTCTAAACATTTCACTGTTGAAGGAATCACTCATTAACTTTCTCTTTCTTCAACATTTTAATCCCTGTCCCATCAGTACAGCTTCCATAAAGCCATGTCTACTGGAGACTCGCTCTCCTGTGTCATTCAACCTTGAGAAATACCATGAAAATAGTAATCTGTGTATCATACTTAAAGCAGATCCATCATTGAAAGTCTAATTAATTGTGGTAATTGTCCTGGTAGTAGTTTCTGATATGTTTTTGTGTTTCTTAATATTGTATTTACAGGAAGAATACTGCAGTTAATTAGGCTTTCAACATTGTATCTGTTTTAGTAGGATATGTAGATTGCTATTTTAAACTAATACTGCTTCTGTTGCACATAAAAGACCAGTGAAAAGAATTTTGTACCTGACATCAGCAATGTATTTGGCCATATTTGGCATAAAAGTCTCAAGGTAAGCTGCTCATCTGTGGGTTTCATCTGTTTCTTGGATTGGAAGCTTCTTGAAAGATCACACTGGCACACTACATTCCACCAACATTCAGATACAGCCCAACTCCAACACTTCTTTCTGTACATTATCAACCTTCTTGCTGTCAACTCTAACAGTGTTTATTCTTTGTTTGTCTCACTTGTTGCAGACAGTTCTGTCTGTTGTGGTTAATATTACTGATCTTTCTCTTTGCAGGCATTGATCCATTATTGTGGCAGCAGGCTAAAAAAGACAATCCAGACCCGGATAACTTTATACCAGTCCCTATTGTTGGATTTGATGAACTCCTTCAGCGTCTAAAGCAGCAGGAACAGCAGACTAAAAACCACCAAAATAGATTGGATGTAAGTTCATTGTTGACCAGAAAGTTTGTTTCCACCATATATGTCTCTGTTGTTATAAGATAGTCAAAGGGATGAAATATTTGGCTGTTGACTCTTGAATCATATTTGGTGGTACCTGCTCTATTGTATCATTAGGCAAGAAATTCTGTTTGGGTCATTTTTATTTCATTGGTGGATAGCTACCAAGATGACATCTTTGTTTTAATGTCTATTTTCCATGCTAGCATAAGTAGACAAGATTTGTTGAGGCAAATTTTCTGCTGCTGGATGCTCATCCAGTCACCAATCCATACCTGTTTCCATGCAGTATAATATTTTCCCCACTGTCCAGCTATGTTTCATGGAAGATCACAAACAAATGTGACTGCTTGTATGGCAGTGATTAGCATGTGATGTCAAGACAGAGAGAAGCCCCCCCCCCCATGTACACACACATGGGTGCTGGTGAAGGGGCAAAATCCCATGAAATATGGTATATGTACTCATTACCCATTTTTAAATAGGCGCAGTAGTGGCTGTGTCGTCTACTATAACCTTGGGCTGACCAAAGCCTTGTGAGTGGATTTGGTTGGCAGAAACTGAAAGAAGCCTGTTTATATATACACTATATATGTATATGTATGTATGTATGTATATATGTATTTGTGTGTCAGTGTTTGTCCCTCCACCATCGCTTGACAACCGACGTTGGTGTATTTATGTCCCTCTAACTTAGTGGTTCAGCAAAAGATACTAATAGAATAAGTACTAGGCTTACAAAGAATAAATCCTGGGGTTGATTTGTTCAACTAAAGGCAGTGCTCCAGCATGGCTGCAGTCAAATGACTGAAGCAAAAGAATAAAAGAATATATCCATGTTAGCACGGAAGGCAGAAGTTAAACAATGATATATATATATATATATATATATATATATATATATATATATATATATATATATATATATAACACTCACCTATCCAAGCAAGTTAAATCTTTTCCTCTGCAGACAGTGCCCTTATCTTGCTTGGAAACAAGTACGAGTTGGTGTCAGAAAGAGCATCCAGCTACAGAGAGTTTCATTGAATTCCATCTGACCCATGTAACCAGGGGAAAGTGGATTTTAAAGCAAACGATGTTAATGATGATAATTATTGTGATATCTTTTACTGGTCCATATCTTTTGAGATATATTTATAGGTCCTCACCATTATCATGCTAGTACCATGTAAAAATTGTCTAGTACACTCTGTAAGGCGGTTGGCATGAGCAAAGGCATCCAGCTATAGAAACCATGCCAAAACGGACAATGGAGCCTGGTATGACTCCCAGCCTTACCAACTCCTGTTGATCTGCCCAAACCATGCCAGCACAAAAAACAGGTGTCAAATGATGATGACAGCCATTTTATCTCACAGGTTGATGATATTTAAATCACAATTTTTTTGTGGCTCTCTGGTACATGACACCTCATTAGGCTACATATTAGGGTTATGGTTTAACCCTGGACAGCCCTGAGTAAGCAGATGTATGACCAAAGGTATTCTAACCCTGATTATCCAATGTGTTCTTGCCCGTTTTTTGAGACAGTACGGTATGGCTTGTATTTCTAGGAAGTCAAGTGACCATATGGTAGCTCTTGGTGTTAATAGGCATTAAGATGTTACTTTTAACAATGCTCATTGTGATCAATATCTTTTATATGTTATCAAGCAAGTGCTATTTCTTAGCTAAGTTGTTGTTTGTTGTTGTTGGCACTCTGTCGCTTACGATGTCGAGGGTTCCAGTTGATCCGATCAACGGAACAGCCTGCTCGTGAAATTAACGTGCAAGTGGCTGAGCACTCCACAGACACGTGTACCCTTAACGTAGTTCTCAGGGATATTCAGCGTGACACAGTGTGACAAGGCTGACCCTTTGAATTACAGGCACAACAGAAACAGGAAGTAAGAGTGAGAGAAAGTAGTGGTGGAAGAGTACAGCAGGGTTCGCCACCATCCCCTGCCAGAGTCTCGTGGAGCTTTTAGGTGTTTTCACTCAATAAACACTCACAACGCCCAGTCTGGGAATCGAAACCGCGATCCTATGACTGCGAGTCCGCTGCCCTAACCACTGGGCCATTGCGCCTCTTCTTAGCTAAGTATGTGGCTTATAAACAAATTAATTTAGCTGTAAAGTACTGCATGCAACAACAAACAGTATTCTGTAATAGTTTTTATTTAATATTATATCTGCATCTTTTACCTAACCAGTTTCTCATTGTTGGTTATCAGAATCCTAATCACATATTTTCTTTGTACACAGTTGATTGCTCAAGAGTTGAATGAGCTGCAGTTGAAGCACCGTAATACCGTTGCCAGAATGGATGAAGCTAAAAGGAAACACCTTAACTTGGGGCATCGCCTTCTAAAAGTAAGCAAGTGTGTTATTTTATTTTAGATCAGTCATGGGCAGTTTGTGGCCCACAGGATTTTCTGAATGTCATGCTAATGCAAAATTACTTGGGTTTTTTTTTTAGTAGTGTGGCCCACCTGATGAAGAGCCATATCTTAAGTCTTATGCAGTCCGCTTCTCAAAATGGGTTACCCATTCCTGTTATATATCAATCTTACTTTGAACATATTACTGTGTTGGTTATAAGTTTGTGCTTTGTTGCCAGTCACGATTGTCTAGTGGTTATGACCCCACATTGTGGCCATGGTAACCCAGGATTTGAACCTGGGTTCAAATCCTGGTCACAGCAATCAATTTGTTTGGTCCAAGCTGGAACCTGATCATTAAAAAAAGAAAAAAATGCTTTGCAATGGTCACTTACTAGTTTATTGCATTTCTAATGGTGAGAATGATAATCTCTGAATCTTGGCAAGATAGACGCCATAATTTATTTTACTTCATATACTGGTTCGCTGATAGTTATTTTTTTCTATGGTGAAGTGTATATCTTTTGCATATCACATATATGTGATAGGCTTCTGAGAAAGGACTTTAAATAATTGGCAATATGCTGTTCTATAGAAGCCTGTCCAACCCATGGAAAGGCAGATGTAAAAAGATGAAGATGATGTACTTTGCTTGTGAGGACTCTGGCTGTGTTTCCCCTCCCACTTATCTCTCGTACACATATAGTCACATCTGCTCTAGCATCTCTACAATCTCACTGGCTATATCATAAGCAATCTTGATTGTGATAGTCTTTGTGTATTGTGCTTGATAGAGAAATTTTTGGTAGTGCCTTTTCAGGGCATCCAGCTGTGGGAACCATGCCAAAGCAGACACTGGAGTACAATGCAGGCTTCAGACCTGGCAGACTTTGTTGAACTGTCCAGTTCATGCCAATATGGAACATGAACATTAAATGATATGTATATATTTGTGTGTGTCCTATACACACACATGGATGCTTGCATGTTCATATGTTCATGTACCTAAAGTTAAGATGTACCCGGTGCAAGCTATGGACACATAAGAGGTGCAGCAACATCAAAGGCAGGTTAACTAGCAAGTTAGTTTTTGTTTGTGGCAGATGTTCAGGTGCAATAAAGACTGCAAACAAACAGGAAACAACTTCTATCTCATTCCAGGGTGAAAAACTAGAGGTAGTCGATAGCTTCCGCTATCTGGGCGACCAAGTTAGTAGTGGGGGTGGGTGCGCTGAAAGTGTAGCTGCTAGAATAAGAATAGCCTGGGCAAAGTTTAGAGAGCTCTTACCCCTGCTGGCGACAAAGGGACTCTCACTCAGAGTAAAAGGCAGACTGTATGACGCATGCGTACGAACAACCATGCTACATGGCAGTGAAACATGGGCTGTAACTGCTGAGGACATACGTAAGCTCGCAAGGAATGAAGCCAGTATGCTCCGTTGGATGTGTAATGTCAATGTGAATACCCGTCAGAGTGTAAGTATCTTGAGAGAAAAGCTGAACATTAGAAGCATCAGTTGTGGCGTGCAAGAGAGACGATTGCGCTGGTATGGACATGTGGTGAGAATGGATGAGGATAGCTGCGTGAAAAAGTGCCACACCCTAACAGTTGAGGGAACCCATGGAAGAGGTAGGCCCAGGAAGACCTGGGCTGAGGTGGTGAGGCAAGACCTTCGTACATTGGGCCTCACCGAGGCGATGACTACTGACCGAGACCTTTGGAAATGTGCTGTGCGTGAGAAGACCCGGCAAGCCAAGTAAGATCGTTGCCAGTGCCCCTGGACTGGTTCTTGTGCGGGTGGCACATGAGATGCACCATTTTGAGCGTGGCCGTTGCCAGTACCGCCTGACTGGCTCCTGTAGGATTTTCGAGCGAGATCGTTGCCAGTGCCCCTGGACTGGCTTGTGCGGGTGGCACATAAAAGACACCATTTCGAGCGTGGCCGTTTTCGTGCGGGTGACACGTAAAAGCACCCACTACACTCTCTGAGTGGTTGGCGTTAGGAAGGGCATCCAGCTGTAGAAACTCTGCCAAATCAGACTGGAGCCTGGTGTTGCCATCCGGTTTCACCAGTCCTCAGTCAAATCGTCCAACCCATGCTAGCATGGAAAGCGGACGTTAAACGATGATGATGATGATGATATATATATATACAACCATATATACATATATCCAACAATGCAAAATTTTAATATTTTCACTTTGCCTGGAAGGCAATGGTTTCTGTCATGCACTTTATTCCCAATTCTTTGCCATTTCCTCTATTAAGTTGGAACAACTTCTGGTCTGTCTTCACCAAGTCTTTCATCGCCCTCTGACTCAAGTGCATTCACTTTGAGCATGCAACACTTTTTATATGACTGTACTTTTTCATACACATCACATGTCCATCTAAAGCAGTTATTTCTTTTGCATCCTATTTCTGATTTCTCTTATGTTCAGTTTTTCTCTGAGCTTCTTTGTACTCTGTTGTTCATGCACACTAGTATTACACTCCCAGTGGAGTATGCTTACTTCATTTCTTTCTAGTTTTATGCAAATCCTCTGCCTTCACTACATCTTATTATCGTGCAGTATTACACTTTGTACACATGTATCATACAATCTGCTATTCACTCTGAAAGAAAAGCTCTTTGAGGCCAGCAGAAGTAATAATTCCTTGAACTTTTTCAAACCAGTTCTTAATCTGATCACTTTGCTTCTGAATACCCATATTTCCCATGCATTAAAGCTATCAAGCTTACTTCTAGAAAGCTTCTTGGGTATTGGAGAGAGAGATCCTATATCATATGTACTTTTAGTATTTTTTATCCCAGTGTACTTGTCTCTTGTGAAATCTTTTTTGTTAGCCTGCCAGTGATCCTTTTACACCTCTTGTGTGCCCATAGTTTACATTGGAGACAGTATATAGAATTTTTATTTACTCCTTTACTATATGGCCATTTTCCTGATGGCATCAGGATATTGCCTTTTCTCATACTTATTAATAATTTAGTGTTTGCTATGTTTACTTTTAGGCCTCTTAATTTTAGGTTTTGTTTTTATGTCTGGAGTTTCTGTTTTAATCCTGTTACTGATTCTGCTGTAAGATCTAAATCATTTGCACAGAGGAGTTCCTACAAGTAGCCAGTCATAACAGTCTCCTTTTATGGCTTAGAAAACTATAATGAACAGAAGGGGACTGAAGACTGAGTCTTGTACTCCTCCCTTCTTTGTAAATTCATTGCTATACTTATAACTAACTCAAACTTTATTGAATTAAATTTTGTACATGGCTCGTGCATCTCTCATAAGTCAGTTATCCAATATTCCAAGCTTCCTCAGTGACCACCAGATTACTGAGTATAAAATTCTGTCACAAGCTTCCTTTTGGTCAACAAACTCTAAGTATAGGGGAATTCTCTTGGATAGATGCTTCTGTAGCTGTTTCATTAGGAAAACGGCATTAGTGGTACTTCTTTACAGAAAACAAAATTGCATTGCTTCTTTGTTAATTCTCATCCTAATCAGTCATACTATATTTCTTTCAGTAACTTTAGTAACATGATCTAACAGTTTAATACCTCTGCAAAAACAACAGCAATGATAGGGAGGGGCTGAAATTAAACAATGAACCTGAGGGGACAATTATTCATATAAATTATCAGGAAGATATTACAATCCAGGCAAGTACAGAAAAGTCTTCTAGAAGCCATTGATATTTACACAACAGGACACAAAGAGACAGCCATCTGAAGGAGAAAGTAATTCCTTTTTCCTAAGCTTGGATGGCTTCATAGAAATAGTTCTTAGTTTCTGTTAGTTAAGTGACCTAATTTGCAGAAGAAGATGATGCTCCAAAAGCATAGTAGCCTAAATAAGAATAGAGTGGAAAAGTTCAGGGACCAATGAGCTCTGTTTGCAACAAAAAGGGATTCTCTCTTCAGTGTTTGTATATAAAGTGTGATTTTAAAGATTAGCAAGATTTAGGCTTTGAAATGAAGAGGATATATGAATTCTGGTTATTAGAAGTAAGGACAGCTCATGTCCCTAGACATCATAAAGCCCCAGGAACTATACTGAATAAAGACACTTGGCGTTAGGAAGGGCATCCAGCTGTAGAAACTCTGCCAAATCAGATTGGAGCCTGGTGTAGCCATCTGGTTTCACCAGTCCTCAGACAAATCGTCCAACCCATGCTAGCATTGAAAGCGGACGTTAAATGACGATGATGATGATGAAATAATGCAGAACTTGAGAAACATATTGGAGCAGTCATCATCATCATCGTAATCATCATCATTTAATGTCTGTTGTCCATGCTGGCATGAGTTGGACAGTTTGACCAAGGCTGGCAAGCTGGGAGGCTGTACCAGACTCCAGTCTAACTTGGCAGGATCTCTATGGCTGGATGCCCTTCCTAATGCCAACCATTCCGAGAATGTAATGGGTGCTTTTATGTGCCACTGGCATGGGTTCCATTTGCGTGATACCAGTATCTGTCGCAGCTGCAATCTTACTTGGCTTGATGAGTCTTCTTCTCAAGCACGACATAATGCCAAAGGTCTCGGTCATTCATCATTGCCTCTGTGAGGCCCAACATTCGAAAGGTGCTTTTCGCATGCCACCAGTGTCGGTCACTTCACCTCCATGAGGCCCAATGCTCAAAAGATGCTTTTTACATGCCACCAGCATTGGCCATGGCTATGATTTCACTTGGCTTGATGGGTCTTCTCAAGCACAGCATATCACCAAAGGTCTCAGTTACAAGTCATTGCTTCCGTGAGGCCCAACGTTCGAAGATCATGCTTTGCCCCCTCATCCCATGTCTTCCTGAGTCTACCTCTAGCACAGGTTCTCTTCACAGTTAGAGATCAGCACTTCTTTACACAGTTGTCCTTGTCCATACGCATCACATGACCATACCGGCGCAGTTGTCTCTCTTGCATACCACATCTGATGCCTCTTATGCCCAACTTTTCTCTCAAGATGCTTACACTCTGTCCAACATGCACACTGACATTGCACATCCAACGAAGTATACTGGCTTCATTTCTTTCAAGCCTGTGCATGTCATCGGCTATCACAGCCCATGTTTCACTGCTATGTAGCATAGCTGATTGGACCCAGGCATCATACAATCTGCCTTTCAGTCTCAGTCAACGAAAATTAACAGAAACAAATAACATTGAGATACAAATGAGGTGGTATTGAAAAGGTCTCAGACTGGTTATGTTTAATAAAAATATCTGAAAAGACATTCGAGTGAGATCATTACCAGTACCAATAGACTGGCTCCTGTGCAGGTGGCACGTAAAATACACCATTTCGAGCGTGGCCGTTGCCAGTACCGCCTGACTGGCCCTCATGCCGGTGGCACGTAAAACACCCACTACACTCTTGGAGTGGTTGGCATTAGGAAGGGCATCCAGCTGTAGAAACTCTGCCAAATCAGATTGGAGCCTGGTGTCGCCTCCTGGTCCACCACTCCTCAGTCAAATCGTCCAACTCATGCTAGCATAGAAAGCAGACGTTAAACGATGATGATGATGAACTTACCAAAGTTTTTGACATCATCTCTTTCAAAATTGTCACCTTACGCAGCAATACACTGGTCCCAGTTCCTGTCACTTTTGGTATCCGGTTTGGAAGTCATTTTTCGTAGGCGAGTCGAGGACCTTCTGCAATTTGCTCTTGATCTTGACAATGGTGTTAAAACAGGGACCTTTGAACTGCATTTCCATTTTGGGGAAGAGATGGAAGTCTGCAGGTGCTGAGTCTGGCAAATTGGGTGGGTGTGGACGCGATACCATGTTGCTCTTGGCAAGAAACTCTTGAGTGAGGAGAGTTCAGTGACAGGGTGCATTGTCATCATGAAGAATCCAATTCATCATGCTCCACAGATCTGGTTGCTTTCGTCAAATGTCCCCCCTCAGATGCTTCAAAATGTCATTGATTGTCCTCTGATGATCCACATGTACAAGCTAATGAATTGTCTCCACATTTCGGCGGGTGATACTTGTGACGGCCTTCCAGAGATGTTCTTCCGCTTTTGAAGTGCCCATGCCACTGAAAACATTGTGTATGACCCATTGCCTCATCGCCGTAAGCTTGCTGAAGCATGCTCAATGTCTCTATAGAAGTCTTCTCAAATATTTCACTTTGGCTCTTTGTTCCAACTTCCAGTCTAAGACAAAAATCACAGACTACAACATACATGCGATCACAAAAACACAAATTTCACAACTTGCAAAGTAAACAGTGATGTCATTTGGTACTCTGCCTCATGAAAGTCACTGCTATCTCTCACTGCACATGCAACCGTGTGCTATCATCTGTTGGTGCACTACAGAACTAGTCTGGGAACTTTTTAATGCTATCTCATAAATATTTTGAAATATAAGAACCATTTTTGCCCTCTCGGAGTGGTTGGCGTTAGGAAGGGCATCCAGCTGTAGAAACTCTGCCAAATCAGATTGGAGCCTGGTGTAGCCATCTGGTTTCACCAGTCCTCAGTCAAATCGTACAACCCATGCTAGCATGGAAAGCGGACGTTAAACGATGATGATGATGATGATTTTTGCACAATGTCAGCAGTTTTGAGTGAAGGAATAAGTCATACCGACCCCAGTGTTCCTACTTTATTGGAACTTATTTTATTGACCCTCGAAGGGATGAAATGCAAAGTCAATTTGAACTCAACATAAAGATGGATGAAATGCTGCTTAGCAATTTGCCCAGTGTGCTAATTCTGCCAGCTCACCACCTTGAGAACTATAACTATTGACTAGATTAGTTATTAATGTTTCTCATTTGTTGTCATGAAAGAACTAAGTGTTTAACTGCTCTAGATTAAATTAAGATGGAATTGTATAGGACCTAACATGAACTTTAAGGAAATTTCTAGAAAAAATAAGGTTGTATTATTATCAGTAGGCTGATAAAAAAAGGGAACTTCATATATAGCTGATGCACTAGAATAATTAGCAATAAGATCACCCATAAAATATATTCTTTCAAATGCTTGGAGAGCTTCTTAGAAATAATAGATAACTTCCAAAATCTAGGTGACCAAATTAGTAGTTAGGGAAGGTGTTCTTCAAAAGCATAGCTGCTAGGGTAAGGACAAGGTAGATGATTATAAGAAGAAACAAGTTTTGTGTGTAAGAGGGCTGACTAAGTTAGTTTGGATATGTGTTGCGTTTGGAGGATGAGATATTGTGTTAAGAAGTCCCAGGAAAGCTAAGTGGAAGCAACAACTTATAGTAGAAAAAAACCAAGGTGACTTAGGAAGAAGTGGTAAAAGCTAAATCTCACAAAAATTACCAAAAAAGATGCTGTTCTTGTGAAAATTCATCCAATTCTGCAAGCATGTTAAAGTATACATAAAAGTTATTGAAATAATAAAAACTTTCATCTTCATTGTCATTGTCGTCATCATCATCATCATCATTAATTTTGGCACAAGTTCAGTAATTTTTAGGACGAGGGTGAAGTCAATTACATTGACCCCAGTGCTCAACTAGTGCTTATTTTATCAACCTTGAAAGGTAAAGTTGACCACATTGGAATCTGAACTCCGAATGTAAAGTGCTGGAAGAAATCATCATCATCATCATCGTTTAACGTCCGCTTTCCATGCTAGCATGGGTTGGACGATTTGACTGAGGACTGGTGAAACCGGATGGCAACACCAGGCTCCAGTCTGATTTGGCAGAGTTTCTACAGCTGGATGCCCTTCCTAACGCCAACTAATGCCCCTAAATATTTTTTTGTGATGCAGTAATGATTCTGGCAGCTCACCAGTAATGATGATAATAATAATAATGGTAGTAAGTTCTTGGGAGTGGGCAAGTCATTTACATCAACCCCAGTGTTTAACATATTTTATTGATCCCAAAAGGATGAAAGGCAAAGTCAACCACGGCAGAATTTGAACTTAAAACATAAAGACGGATGAAATGCCACTAAGCATTTTGCCTGGCATGCTAATGATTGTGCCAGCGCGCCACCCTACCAACAACAACAATAATAATAATGATGATGACAATGATTTCTAATTTAGACATGTAGCTAGCAACCTTGGGGGAAGAGAATTAGTCAATCTCATCAAATTCATTACTTGACTGATATTCTGTTTTATTGGCTCCAAAAGGATGAAAGTCAAATCTGATGCCAGAAGGATTTGAACTCACAGCATTAAAAGCCAAAACAAATACCACAAGGCATTTGCTTTGATTCTACAATGAATCTGCCATTCTGCATTGTATTTTTTTCTTTTTTAACACAACAGGTTATTGTCAAGCAAGAAGTTTACCGAAAACTAGGTGTAGCCATGCAAGATACTGAAGAACAATTCCGTGCTCAGCTGGAGGCCTTACAGTCAGAACTTAATCATCCGACACAGTTCAAGGTGAATTATTGTCAATTAACATCAATTAACATGCATTTTTTTCTGTTGCTTTTAATTGGATTTGATCCAACTATTTCTTTCTAAGTCTTTCTTAGTTTGTCTCTATCACTAATAGTCTTTGTCACCAGCTAACAGCCTCTTTAGCAACCAGCATGCACTATAAATATATATAGATCATCACTGTGCCAGGAATAAAATGATGCAAAACAATGCAATCTTCTCATCAGGGAAAAAAATTGATTCAGTTAAGACCTGTTGGGGCAAGCGAAAGTGAAATCGTGATGGCACCTGTACCAGTGGAGCACTAAGAGCACCGTCCGAGCGTGAACGTTGCCAGAGCAGCTGTCTGGCTTCCGTGTTGGTAGCACGTAAACAGCACCAGCGTGATCGTTACCAACGTTGCCTTCCTGGCACTCGTGCCAGTGGTACGTGAAAAGACATTCGAGTGAGATCATTGCCAGTGCCGATGGACTGGCTCCTGTGCAGGTGACACGTAAAATACACCATTTCAAGCGTGGCTGTCGCCAGTACCCGCCTGACTGGCCCTTGTGCCGGTGGCACGTAAAAGCACCCACTACACTCTCGGAGTGGTTGGCATTAGGAAGGGAATCCAGGTGTAGAAACTCTGCCAAATCAGATTGGAGCCTGGTGCCGCCTCCTGGTCCACCAGTCCTCAGTCAAATCGTCCAACCCATGCTAGCATGGAAAGCGGACGTTAAACGACGACGACGACGATGATGATGATGATGATGATGATGATGCGTTTTGTTTCTCTAAAAAGCATCATTTGAGCATGGTCGATGCCAGTGTCGCCTGCTTGGCTCCAATGCTGGTGGCATATAAAAAGCACTATTCAAGCGTGGCTGATGCCAGTACCGCCTGACTGGCCCTCATGCTGGTGGCATGTAAAAAGCACTCACTACACTTTCAGAGTGGTTGGTGTTAGGAAGGGCATCCAGCTGTAGAAATATTGCCAGATAGGATTGGAGCCTTGTGCAGCCTTCTAGCTTGCCAGCCCTCACTCAAACCGTCCAACTCATGCCAGCATGGAAAGCGGACATTAAATGACAACGACAACGATGATGATGCTCATGCACATATATATATATATATATATATATATATGCATTTCAGTGTTTTAATGTTAATCTTGGAACTTGAAAGTAGATAATGGAAAGGAGAGATAAATATTCTCTTGGATGTGTATCATAGATAGCATTCCCAGATAATTTGTTACCTCTTCTAAGTGACTAAGTGAACTGAAAAACACAAGGGAACTGAAATACACAACAGAATATCATTAGCTTTTGTGTATTGAACATGCTGCTTTATTACTTCATTATTTTCTATATTGAAATGGCAAATCACTCTTTTACCTGTTTCAGTCATTTGACTGCAGCCATGCTGGAGCACCGCCTTTAGTCGAGCAAATCAACACGAGGACTTATTCTTTGTAAGCCTAGTACTTATTCTATCGGTCTCTTTTGCCGAACTGCTAAGTTACGTGGATGCAAGCACACCACCATCGGTTGTCAAGCGATGTTGGGGGAACAAACACAGACACACATACATATATATATATATATATATATATACATATACACAACGGGCTTCTTTCAGTTTCTGTCTACCAAATCCTGAGGCTATAGTAGAAGACATACACTTGCCCAAGGTGCCACGCAGTGGGACTGAACCCGGAACCATGTGGCTGGTAAGCAAGCTACTTATCACACAGCCACTCCTGTGTGTAAACCTTTAGCAATCAGATTACTCTGTTGCTTATTTATTCACATTGTTTTGAATTAATCGTGCATTATTTTGAGCTTTGAAATTTGGTTGATGTGATTGTTTATTTTTTGAATGTCATTGAAGAATAGTTGTGACAGGCCAGATCTGGCCAGTTTAAGCATAGAACAAGTAGAATATTTCAGTTGGATATGGCTGGTTTAAACTGGCCGTATCCAACCAAAATATCCTAATTGTTTTATGCTTAAACCAGCCAGATCTGGCCTCTCATATCTACCCTCTGATATCACCCTAAAATAAACAGTCACATCATCAAACTATCAAAGCTATGAAATAATAATGCAGGTTTAATTCAAAACAACATGAATAAACAAGCATTATATTTGACAGAGAAATTTGGATGTTAAATGGTTAAATGCTAAAAGATTAACTCTCTCTCCTCTCTCTCTCTCTCTCTCTCTCTCTCTCTCCCTTTGTATGTCTGTCTCTGTCTGGTCTGGTTCTCTTTCTCTCTCTTTTACCGCTATGCCTCCATTAACTAAATTTACTCTCTTAATTTCAGGGCCGACTCAATGAGCTACTGTCACAAATCCGCATGCAGAATCACTTGACCACTCCATGGGTTGATGCAAATTACCAAATGGAACCTGTTATGGAAGAAGAGATACGTGAAGTATGTAATAGCTATTGTTATATAACGAATTATTGAGGGTATCCTAGTTTAGGGCAAGTTCTCTGTGAATTGAATGTGCTCCTGGTCAGTTTTGGAATTACTCACCACTTTGTGTTACTTTACATCAGTGTTTCTCAATCAATTTTTGCTTACGGACCCCTTTGATTCCTATTTTACTCAGGTGGAAACCTCATAGCCACTTAATGTTTAAAAACATAATATTTTTATAATATGAGGAATTGTATAAAAAAAAAATTGTTAAAATATTTTGTGTATTGTAGAAGTCTAACCAATTAACTGCAGATAAATTTTAACAACAAAATTCTATATGCGCCCCCCCCCCCCACACACACACACCAAGCGTCATGTGGATCCTGGTTGAGAACCACTGTTTTACAAGTTACCAGTCCATTAAGGAAAGGCATAAATGTTACAACTTCACTTTTTTGTGCTTATAAAATGCTCAGGTTTATTTTCTGTTCACATAAGGAACAATTAGTTAAATTTTCTTATATCTGTAGTGCTGCCTAATATGTAACACACACACATATAGCGACAAGCATGGTCGTGTGGTTAAGAAGTTTCTTTCTCAACCACATGGTCTTGAGTTCACTTCCACTGTGTGGTACCATGGTCAAATGTCTTCTATAGCCCTGGGCCAACCAAAGCCTTGTGAGTGGATTGAGTTGACAGAAACTGTAAGAAGTCCATTGTGTGTGTTTGTATATGTGCATGTCTGGTGTGTATGTATATGTATGTGTGTATATGGCTTAGGATGGCACATCGCTTAGTGGTTAGGGTGTTGAATTCATGATCGTAAGTTTGTGGTTTCAATCCCTTCACCAGGCAATCTGTTGTGTTCTTGAGCAAAACACTTTGTTTCACATTGCTTCAGTCCACTCAGCTGTAGAAATGAGTTTAACCTGGAGGGGGATGAGCTCCACCAGGCTTTCTTGCCCTAGATATGCTGCATGGCTGCAGTGCTCCACGACCTTCCGTTCCGAGTTAAGGGACTTGTCAATTGTTGACAATTGTGTGTGTACATATGTGTGTGTGTATATAAATGTGTGTGTGTATATATAACTGAAGGCATGTGGCTTAGTGTTTAGTGTACTCTGCTTACTATTGTAAGGTCATGAGTTGGATTTCCTGTGGCATGTTGTGCCCTTGTTGCTCCAGTTCTTTCCGGTGGCAAAGATGAGCAGTAATTCAATGTGCCAGCCTTGTAACACTCAGTGTGTCTTGCTGAATCTCACTGACAGCTACATTAAAAGTATGGGGTGTGTGTAGAGTACTCAATCATTTTGGACATTAATTTCATCAGCAGGCTTTTCTGCTGATCGAACCAACTGGAACATTTCTTGTTTAATTGAGAGAGTGTCCAGCCATGCTTGTGTGTGTACGTTTGTATTTCCATAACTTGGTAATGTGTGATAGTTTTACATGAGTGTCACTGTCATACAAGCAGTATGGGGAAATATTACCTTACTTGGAAACAGATGAGGCTTGGTGCCAGGAAGGGTGTCTGGCCATAGAACATCTGTCTCATTGAAATCCATCCAACCCATGCAACACAAAAAGTGGATGTTAAAATGATAATGATAACACTGTTCCTTCACATTTTTCAGTTTTTATTTTACTTATCACCTTGTACTTGATTCAGTCATTTGGACTGTGACCATGCTGGGGCAATGCCTTGAAGAATTTTTAGTTAAATGAATTGACTCTAATACTTTTTGTTTTAAGCTTGGTACTCATCCTGTTAGTCTCTTTTGCAAGACTACTAAGTTTTAGGGGTGTAAACACACCAACACTGGTTGTCTGTCAGTAGTAGGTGCACACACACACACATGCGCACTTGTGTGTGTGTGTGTGTGTGTGTATCTATCTATCTATCCATCTATCTATCTATCTATCTATCTCATCATCATCATCGTTGCTTGACATATGCCTTCCATGCTAGCATGGGTGGGATGGTTTCACAAGAGCCAGCCAGGCAGAAGCATGCACCAGACTCTTGTGACTGTTTTGGCAGGATTTTTACAGCTGGATGCCCTTCCTAACACCAACCACTCAGCAGAGTGGACTTAGTGCTTTTTTCGTGGCACAAGCACAGATGAGGTCAGTTTTGGCAAGGTTTTTTACTGCTGGATTCCCTTCCAAACACCAAACACTTTACACTGTGAACTGGGTGCTTTTAAGTGGCACCTGCACTGACAGGGTCACTAAGTACTTGCAAGACAGAATAAATATATATATATATATATATATATATATATATATACGCATATGTACATGCATGCATACATACATACGTACGTCTACCAAATCCGCTTACAATGCTTTAGTTGGCCTGAGTAGAAGACACTTGCCCAAGTTGCCATGCAGTGGGACCGAACCCAGGATTATGTAGTTAGGAAGATGCTTGTTACCACGCAGCCACACCTGCACTTGTTGCAAAATTTTTATCTTAGAATATATCTACTATACTTCTGTAACCTTTTATAGTGCATTATTGTAATCAACCTCAGAGGGATAAATGAGAAAAGTGAACGTGATGGGATGCAAACTCTAATCATAAATAGCTGAAACAAATAGCACAAGACATTTTCTCTGGCGGTCTGACAATTCTGCCATTCCATCATGCTTATAACAACAGCAGTAATAATAATAGTGTTGTGGTGATCATCATCATTGTCACTCTTCTCCTTGCTTCACATCTAATTTCTAGATCTAATTAGGTTAAAACATGTCATGCGAAAATAAAAATCAAGGAAGTACTTCAAGTTGCACTAATTTGTTTGTCTCACAGAACTAATTAAGTTTGCTAAATTAGTTTTATCTTTTATGTAGAAATAAGCTATATTAAATCTCTGAGTGAGATATATCTTTTATCTTTTACTTGCTTTAGTCATTGACTGTGGCCATGCTAAGGCAGCACCTTGAAGGGCTTAGGTGAAAAAAAAAAAAAATCAATCCTATAAAATATTTTTTAAAGTTTGCTATGTATTCTTTGCTAAACTAGTAAGTTATGGTGACATAAACAAACCAACACTGTTAGTCAAGTGGTGACAGTACACACACACACATCCCCTTCTTAACCACATGGTTCAATCCCACTACAGTGCATTTGATTAAGTGTCTTCTAAAGCCTCAAGCCAACTAAAGCCTTATGAGTGAATTCGGTCAATGGAAGTTCCATCATGTGTGTGTGTGTGTGTATATATATATGTGTGTGTGTGTGTGTGTGTAAAAGCGTTTGTGTTTCCTTTGATATAAATGGTAGGCTTCCATTCAGTTTCTGCCTATCAAATTCACCCATAAGGCAATGATTGGTAGAAGAGACTTCCTGCAGGTGCTATGCGGTGGGACTGAACCTGAAACTACATGATTGCAAAGCAAGTTTCTTAACCACACAACCATGCCTGTGCCTGCTCTTAACAAGGCAGCAATGTAATTTAGACCAACTCTGATCTCAGGACTTTAAATCGTTTTGAGTTTTGTTGCACTTATCCCCTATGATATGGGAGATGGGAGTTCACTGTGCTAAGCCAGACCTGCAAAACGATTACATTTTTTCTAACAGTTTCTTTGGAGTGGAATGACTTTTGTCTTACTTCAACATATTCTATGAAATGCAAAGTTTCTGTTGAGCACCCACTGCCCTGTTAATGATGTCAAGCATCTACATGTACTAACTGAAATGTTGTGTAGAAAATAGAGATGAGAAAGATGAAGTTAATTATTGGCAAACATCAAGCTGTTGCGTTAATTTTTCATTAAAAAATTATAAATACTGGCATACCTCAACATACGTTGGTAATTGGTTCCAAGACATGTGACAACAGGAAAAATCATTTTTAAAAATGTATTAGCTTATTCTTCTATTCTTTTATTTGTTTCAGTCATTTGACTGTGGCCATGCTGGAGCACCGCCTTGAAGTGTTTTTGTCACATCATTTTGACCCTAGGACGTTTTTTTAAAGTCCTAATACTTATTCTATTGGTCTCTTTGCTGAACCGTTAGGTTGTGGGGATGTAAACACACCAACGCCAGTTGTGAAGTGATGATGAGGGGGACAAACACAGACATAAAGGAACTCACAGAGACATATACATACATATGTGTGTGTATATATATATATGTGTGTGTGTGTGTGTGTATATATATGTGTGTGCGTATATATATTCAAATATATATGTGTGTGTGTGTATGCATGTGTGTGTATATATATATATATATATATATATATATATATATAGTTAAAAAAAACACAAAAACCAATAACAAAAAAACAACAAAGTGAGGACGTGATACGGATAGTGTTATTGGACGCTCGGGAAAGGAAGGAGAGAGAGTATGACGTTTCGGGCGGAGCCCTTCGTCGGAAAGACAGAAAGTTCAGAGAATGGAAAAACGGAGGAAGAGGAAAATGGCACCAATGCCCACGAGGTTACATTGTGAAAGGACCGGAAGAGGAGGTGGTGGGGGAAAAGTTCTTTCTAAGACAGGAGAGTGAAAAACGGAGGTGAATATCTGTGCGTGCGCGAGAGTCTGCGAGTGTGTGTGTGTGTGTGTGTGATAACAGAACGTGTGTGTGTGTGTGTGCATGGTTTGGTGGTTTATCTGTTAGTGTGTATGTGTGTTTGTGTGTGTGTGTGACGTAGTAGAAGGAATTAGTAGCAGGAATAGTTAGTGGGTGCTTATGGACAATGGTGAGTGGAGGGTCAGCAGGCAGTTTTTGAGTATGTGTGTGTTTGTGTGGGGTTGTAGGTGTTGGGTACGTGTGCGTGTGTGTGTATTTTGTACGTGCGCGTATGTGTATGTTTTTGTGCGTGCGTGTGTGTATGTGTATGTTGTGTATATGTGCGTTGCTGTGTACGTGTGTGTGCGTGCGTTTGCTATTGTATGTGCGTGTGTTGTTTATGCCCATGTGTGTGTGATTGTATGCGTGTCTGTGTGAGTGTGTTGTGTTGGTGAGAAGTGTGTGTGCGTGTGTATGTGGGTGTGTGTGTGTGTGTGTGTATGTGTGTGGATGTGCGTGTGTGTGTGGGGTTGTGAGTGTTAGGTACGGGCGCGCGTGTGTGTTTATGTGTGTCTGTATGTGTGTGTCCATTTTTTGTGCGTGCGTGTCTGTATATATATATATATACATACACACACATACAGTTTCCATCTATTAAATTCACTCACAAGGTTTTGTCAGTCTCAGTCTCTTGTAGAAGACACTTGCCCAAGATACCACGTAGTGGGACTGAACCTGGGACCATGTGGTTGGGAACAAGCTCCTTACCACACAACCACGTCTTATGTATTTTAATAGATGGTCTATACATATTTTCACCTGTATTTTATTTCACTTTTTTCCACTTCAATATTGTTTTTTTCTTTAGTTTTTTAAATGTGCTCATTGAGACTGATACCAGTCTCAAATAAATTTACTGAAGTTGGGGCTTAGTTTTACTACTAATTTCCCTACAAAAAACAACATATCAAAAAGGACATAATTTGAAACAATGTAAGTTGGGGTATGTCTGTTTATATATAATTAAGCATACAAATTCTAATACTAATTTTGTTTTCCTCTGCAGCTTTTGAAACAGCAACAAACCGGAATACAGCATATTATACAACTAATGAAAGAAGATTCTTCGGATCTATGTCTAATTGAAGAGGGTTTAGCTGAAATCTCTGCTTCTCACAATAGATAGCAGTTGAGATTGGTTTAGTACTCCTCCTGTCTACCAAATATATCATCTTGTAATTATTAACACTATAAATTCATCCTGCAGAACTGCTTGTCAATTTCAGAAGAGAATATTGATCCATTATTTTATTTCTAAAAGATGAAATTAAATTTTTTCTATATTTCTATTTGAATTGTTTTTATTAATATTATTATTATCATTCTACAAGGTCGAAAGCTGGCAGAATTGTTAGTACACTGAACGAAATATACATAGTGGTATTTCGCCTGTCAAATTAAGTACCAGTTGAACATTGGAGTCAATGTAATCGACTCATCCCCTCCCCCAAAATTGCTGCCCTTGTTGTAGAATTTGAAACCATTATTATTATCATTGTCTAAGGCGGCAAGCTGACAGAATCATCAGCATGCTGGGCAAAATGCTTAGCAGTATTTCACCCGTTGCTACATTCTGAGTTTAAATTCTGGCAAGGTTGGCTTTACCTTTCATCCTTTCGGGGTCATTAAATTAAGTACCAGTTGAGTACTGGGGTTGATGTAATCAGCTCATGCCCTCTTCCCAAATTGCTGCCCTGGTGGCAGATTTTGAAACCATTATTATTATCATTGTTAAGGCGGCAAGCTGGGAGAATTGTTAGCATGCCAGGCAAAATGCTTAGTATTTTGTCCATCTTCATGTTCTGGGTTCAAATTCTGCTGAGGTTGATTTTGTCTTTCATGCCTTTGTGGTTGATGAATTAAGTACCAGTGAAACACTGGGGTTGATGTAATCAACTAATCCCCTCCTCTAAAATTTCAGGCCTTGTGCCTATAGTAAAAAGGATTATCATTATCATTAAGACAGCGAGCTGAGAGAACCATTTGCAAAATCGGGCAAAATGCTTAGCAGCATTTTGTCAACTTTGCCTTTCATCCTTTCATGGTTGATAAATTAAGTACCAGTGAAACATTGGAGCTGATGTTATCAACTAGTTACCTCCCAAAAAATTTCAGGCCTTGTGCCTATAGTAGAAAGAATTATTATTATCATTGTTAAAAACAGCAGAACACTGTACTACATGCCTTTTTAGTATTTTATATCACTCCAGTACCAAAGCCCATCTCTCTTGACTTGGTCTTTTACTTCTCTTGTTGAATTTATGAAATACATCTATCAAATGTAAATTGCCTTTGTGCTTAGTCAAACAAAATTCTTGTTACTACTACAGTAACAAGACAAATTAAACCTGCAAGGCAACCTCATTTCAGTTCCCAGGTAGAATTAATTCACTTTAGATTCTAATAATAGATTGAAGAGTTGTGAACATTTCTAATCAAAGCTATCCCTTTTGCTTCAGAAAAAAGTGTCTATGTAAAGCTGCTATTCTGGCTTCCCAAAATAACATACCAGTACCACTGTAACATTACTCTTGTTCTTGGGGAGCAACTACTATTTCCTGTTTGCTTACCCTTAGAAAGTATGAAAAATGGCCAATATTTCCTTCAGACTTTGCTTTTGTTACATTTATTCAAACCCCAAAGAGTCCTTCTCAACACATGGCTATAATGCTCCCTCATTACTCCTGCTCATGATCTGAGATGCACATATTGTCAACCACTAAGAAACCTGCTCAAGTGTTTAAGGTCAAGCAAATTTGTGGTATTGAGCAGAATAATTACTATAACATTTCTGCTTCAGCAACTCAGTGCTGAATCTGAAATGTAATGGAAAATATATCAGTTTCAAAATATTGAGGTCTAGGTCACAAAGGCAAAGTTTGAAGGGGATAGTAGTCATTTCTTTTGATTTCTAGATAGAAGAAAATAGGAAGTAACACTGACCAAAGACAAAAAAAAAAAAAAAATGAAATAAAAATTTTGTTACAGTGTTATTAATGATGCCATTGTTCAACAGATACCTGTCCAATTCAGTTGGCAAAAGTCAATAGACACTGCAGTTGATGTTAACAATGCTACCAACTATCTAACAGAGCTGTTTTCAGTTCTCTTCAGCCCCACAGCTGCCTCTTCCCAGAATCTGCAACTGAAAATAAGAGCACCTATTATGTCTTTTTGAAATTTGAATGCTCCAAAATCCTATAAATGTGTATAACTCATTAAATGTTTTATACTCTAATTAATCCTAGCCACCCTCACAACTGGGAGATGTTTTCAGTCCATACATCCTCTTATCCCATCAGATATGCCATTTCAGTTCAAGTGCCTTGTTTTTCAGTGACAGTTTTTTTCTGTGACCACCAACAAGAACTGACAAGTCCATCCATGTTTCTTTCATCATTAACTGTATATAACATATTCATATGATGGATTAACTGATTTCTCATCAGAGTGCCGAACTAGAGACTAGGGAATATTGCCTACCCCAGGGCTCATGATAAATAAAATGCATTTTTATTACAACTTCTGTTTAATGTGTTGCATATGTATTTAGTATTACAAGAAAATATACAAAGTAAAACAAAATACAGCATGTGCGTTTTCTGTGATGATTTGATAAGCGGTGCCAATTTTACAATTCTATAAATAATAATGATAATGTTTTATAAACTTAAAGCTTTTAAGCAATCACCATATATTGACTAAAGAAAATAGTCTAATATAGGGGCATATAAGCCCTTGATGGAAAAAGTGAGTTTTCTGTACGCGTGGGACTCGAATCTACTATTTTCTTGAGTCACAAAATTATCTGTTAACATAGTCACAAAAGATTTACAAATCATAGAAATTCGGGAAATTTACACACCTGCATTAACAAAATATATGTGAATATAATGACAAAAAAAAAAAAAAAGAACATCAACTTTAAGATAAATCTTTTACGTTGAAGAAAAAAGAAAAATCCTGCACACTCAGCATATTCAGCAACCAGACAATGCTGGCTACTCCTGTTAGTCTACAACTCTTAACGTAGATGTTTGCTTCTCTTGAAACGACGTGGCCATTTCTCAGTAAGTCATGACCAAATTTCGCAGGGAGATACCGACACAGCCTAGAACAGTGCACGAACAAATTAATGTGGGTTCGAGGTCCTTTGGGGCTAGAAAGTGATGATTTAGGAAAAGAGATTTTGGGAGTCGTATTCGTATTAATAAAGAAGCATTTTAAATAAAGGCTTCAAGCTGGCAGAGTCGTTAGTGCATCGTACAAAATGCTCGGCAGCATTTCTTCTGGCGCTTTATGTTATGAGTTCATCGGCGTCGATGAAATAAGTACGATTTGAAAACTGAAACCGATGTAACCGATTAATTCTCCTGCTCCTAAAATTGCTGGCATTGTGCCAAAATTAGAAAAAAAAATTGGAAGCTACAAAAAGGTTGTCAGTTTATTGCATTGTCTGATTTTCTTTCTTCCTCAGTTTAGTCTCTCTTCTTCACTTTCTCTTTCTCACCCTTCCTTGAATGAACTAGAGTCATTCTGGGGAGAGATCTGGAATGTAAACGAACTGTACAATTCTGATACAAAGTTGTTAGATGATCTACGAAATGAGTACTTTGTAAACATCTCTCTCAAAACCATATCAAAACCACAGTGAAACTCCTGACTGTTGCTGCAAAACTACCAAAGAAGAAATCAGGTACGTAAGAGCTAATAGTCGGTTATTGGTATAAATAAAACTCAAATTCTACGGGCCAACCCTCATTAACCTATTCAATAGAACTGATGTGCCAAACTAGTTGGTAGTCGCACGTATAACACTACTAACTAAAAACGAGGAGATGTTTGTGGCCAGAAACTATGGACCCATAGCGTGCTTGAATATGATGTGTAAATCATACACGAGTTAAATACTCGAGGATTACTAAGCGACGCACAATGTGGTGACTAATAGTCTGGGGCTGTACTGATCAATTCCTCTGTAAAGCTGTCCTTCAGTAAGCAAAACTCTTACCCTAACCGCCGAAACCTGCTGATTGTATGGTTAGACTGTTAGGTGGTGTTTGACTCTGTACCTCAGGTATAATTAGTAGAGTCACTATGCCTTGCTAAGGTTTATAGTGCTATACTACAGGTGGAGTGGGATAGTACAATGACTTCAGCCTTCGAATACACAAATTTTCCAGAAGGTCATACCAAAACCACACCAGAGTCAGAAAGTACCGCACCTTTTTATAAAGAATAGTGGTGGAACATTCCAATATTTCAACATACTACACTCACACACATCTATATTTATATATTTGTCTGTCCGTATCTCCCTCTTTCTCTCTTGGGTCTGTCTGTCTGTCTCTCTATCCGAATTTTATAATATTAAGTATTCATCACGGCTGGTCTTAGCAATCGGTTTCATGAGGTAGGCCCAGACCCGAGACTGAGGCAGGATGCTCATGCAGGGGTAACACAACTTGTCCACTAAGTGGCCACTGCAATACGGAAACAGTTGTTTACCAGGCAGAAGTAACAGCAACAGGACCCAATAGAAAACCGAGCTGCAGAAGTAAGTGGGGCAACGGAAAACCCCCTTCAAAATCCCGCTTTAATAACCACAAGTTCTCATTCAACATCCCAGAGAGACGTAACACCCCAACCCTAGCCAAGCATGCCTGGGCTTTGAAAGAAAGCGCCACAGAGTACAGCATAAAATGGAAGACCCTAGAAAGATGCAAGCCGTACTTCAATGGCAGCAGGAAGTGCAGATTTTGCCTGACTGAGAAGAGAGCGATTTCAAAAGGTACCCAACACTCGGATGTTTACTTGAATAGCAAGAGTAAGGTGTTTAATCCTTGCCCGCATTCTATCGTACCTACGCGCCCCACCAAGACTGCAACCACAGGACCCCTGCCTCGACCTTCCACCAATGCCCTTGAGCTCAGCAAAAGAGTTTGACCAAGGTACACACCAGTGCACCCATGTACACACACGTACACCCCTATAAAGAGGACACCCTGCAAATAACTATCCCCACTACCCCAACACATACCCCTCACGTAAATTATACCCCCACATATACACAGACCCCCCCACACATTACACACCGCATGCTAATATATATACCCCCCACTTTATCCTTTACAGAAAGAGAACAGACCAACGAATACAGCTATATGTACCTACACCCACGAGAAAATTATACATCTGACACCACTACACATACCACACACCCCATCCCCGAAGGGATACCACATTAATAATACACATTTTCATTACTTCAAGATAACTCTTGCCAGCTTCACAGCATACCCAACCAAGGGACATAACTCCTAACTCAATCCCTTGGACCCTTTTTCGTTTCAACACTTTTTTCACAGCAGCCACTAACCGGTTGTGCTAATCCACCTCCGGCAATAGAGAGCAGTCGCTTCCATATCAGCTATCTCTGATGAGCGTAGAGTTATATAATTGGAATGTTACATAACACTCCATTGTATTCTTTACACGAAACCGATTGGTAAGAGCAGCCGTGATGGATAATTAATAGTATGAAATTCGGATAATATACCAACCTACTGACAGATATACGAGTGCATCTTTTCCCTGACTTATGGTCTCTTAGACGACTCACGCACGCACATATATATATATATGTATATATATATATATATATATATATATATATATATATATATATATACACAGTTAAATGAAGAAAAGAAAATGGAGAGTAGGTAGTTAATTATTTATTAGTAACAAATTGGTCATCTTTACCTCTTACAGCCGTTTCAATTAATACTCAATAATTTAATTACAAATTTGTAATTAGATTATTGAGTATTAATCATAATTAAATTATTGAGTATTAATTGAAACGGCTGTAAGAAGTAAAAATGACCAATTAGTTAATAATAAATAACTATTAACATCTTACTCTCCTTTTTCTTTTCATCATTTAACTGGATATAAACTATATACTTAATATATACCCACCAGCTGACACTGTGCCGTCCATATAGAAATATGGATGGCAAATCAAATTAATACATCTGTCAATGTTATCTAGTAGTTGTCTCTTGTTATGTAACATCGATCATCGTTTGTCACTGAACGGACACTGGTTCAAACACACAAACATTCACAGACTTCTCTTGTACATGAACATATATGTACACACATACTCACACAGTTGAAACGCTGTTTGATTTTTCTTTTCAGCGTTGAATGTTCACCATAACACTTCCATTGCACACACATACACGCGCGCGTACACACACACACACATATATACACCCCACACACATACCCCCACACACATACCCCCACACACATACCCCCCACACATACCCCCCACACATTCAGCCCTTCCATTCTCATTCATATGTTGTGACGGAGAAAAACACAAAAGTATTATTATAGTAGATTGTTTTAAGGGCATTTCATTCCCCAATAAATTTAGGTATTGAACCAGTATTTCCTTGAATGTAACCATCCCTTTACGAGGTTAACATATCCTCTAATTAAATTTTATGGAGGAGATCTCCTTCGGTCATGAATGACCATGAGATTGCACAAGTCTGGGCAAGGTTGTTTATGGAAGGCCAGCAGTCGCCCATGCATACCAGCCTCCCCTGTCCACACCACTGATGTTATCCAAGGGAAAGGCAAAGGCCGATACAGCTTGGCACCAGTGATGTCGCAACTCATTTCTATACCTGAGTGAACTGGAGCAACGTGAAATAAAGTGTCATGCTCAAGAACGCAACACGCAGCCCAGTCCGGGAATCGAACTCACAACCTCACGATCGTAAGCTCGACGCTGTAACCACTGAGCCATGCGCCTTCACTCAATTATATATATATATATATACATGCACATGCATCAAGTGTGCTTGTTGTGTGTGTGTGCGCATGGACATCTATAAACGATAGGCGATTAGTAATATAACTGATCAATAAAATAAAAAAGAAAATGTTTTTTTCTCTTTAGGCAGAATTTATTTGTGCGAAGGCTGCTTTCCAATGTAAACAGTGGTTTTTTAATGGCTTATATAAGACAAGGAAACTGGGCGATGGCAATATAATACTCTCTATAATTGAAATATCTCTGCATCCACACAAACAACTATTTCTTAATTAGTCTGTTGAAGGGTGATTTTACGAGAGCATATGTACTCTCTCTCTCTCTCTCTCTCTCTCTCTCTCTCTCTCTCTCTCTCTCTCTATATATATATATATATATATATATATATATATATATATATATATATAGAACTCGACCTTTGCGATCGAAAGTTTGCCTGATGATATACGACGTGCGCGGCTGTGCACTGGGGGGCCGGTGGTGTGTCACCTCGTGGTGGGCTGTAGGTTTGGAGAATGTCGGAGTGGTGAGATTGGGGCGACTTACAAGAAGATCCGAGAATTTGTTCTTGGTCCGCGAGTTGGCTGCTATGCGGGGGGCGGCATGTGTAGATGTTGCAAGAGACACGGAAGCGTATGGGTTGTTGTCAAGGAGTCGTCTTCCCCGCAAATCAACCAGTAGCAAGTGTGCTCGAAGAAGGTCTGCACCGATTATGGGCTGATGGATATCGGCGATGGTGAACACCCATGTGTATTTTTGTGAGCCGATGTTGAGAGAAAGGGTGCGACGACCATATGCCTCGATTGTGGACCCATTGGTAGCTGTTAAAGGTTGGCTCTGTTTTCCGTGACGGAGGTCCCTTGCCGACGCCGGGATCACGCTGACTTCTGCTTCTGTGTCGATTAGGAACCTGCGTCCGGACCTGCGATCGCGGACATAGAGGAGCATTTGGTCATGTCTGCCGGCCACCAGGGCGTTCAGTGGTGGCCGGCCCTGGAATTTCCCCGGGTCACTGGTGAAGAGGTTCCGAAGCTACATGGTTGTTTGCACTTTGTCGCCTTTTCCCCGAACCTTGCGTAGTAGAAGCACAGGTCATCATGTTTAACCCTACCTTCTCTCGGGGCCGACCTTATGGCGTTGACCATGACACCACTGGATAAAAAATGTTTGTCAGCTGCCTTTGCTAATTGCCGCGGACCCTTTATTTCGGCCTAACTTATGAGGCCCTGGACCTGGGGTGGCAGCTTGCGGAGGAATATTTCCTTAAACAAAAAGGAAGGTGACTCACCAGGGAGGGGAGACTAATTCCAACATCCTGTCCATCAGTTCCGAAGTCTTGGAATCGCCTAATTCCTCCTCCAGTATCTTGGTTGCCGCTTCTTTTTCACTGCGTCGGAATGTATCTACTAGCCTATCTTTCAATATGACGTATTTTTTCGTTGGTGGGGGTTGGGTCAGCTATAAAACCAGTGGCACAACAAAGGTTGAAATGACCAGAAATCAACACTGCAATTCAGGTTTTCTTTTTTCTTTTTCTTTTGTTCTTGTACGAGTTTACTCCCAGAAGTAAGTTCTAACGAGGACTAGAGGTTCTTCACTCCTAGTAGTTCACATGCTAATTAACTCATAACTGGAGCCCGAAATAGTGCTATTAATCCGGGTCAGAGTAGACCTGGAAGTAATAATGGCGACAAGGTGGTTTTACACACTTCAAGACCCTGGAACCGCTGTACCATGGCCCCATTCCCATTACCGTATGCAGTTTAAAGTCGTAATCAGGACTCATATGTATATATCTAAACACACACACACACACACTTCCATACACACAAACACATGCACCTGTGTATATGTTTCTCGTAAATTCGTTCCTTACTTTCCAGTGTTGTTTGAATTAACGTAAAAAATACTTTTATGGTAATATAGGAGGTGGTATAAAAAAGTTCTCGGACTAGTTAATAAGAAATACCAACAGTGAGTGTCAAGCGGTGATGGGGGACTAACTCAAACACAGACACACACACTTCAGTATGTGTGTGCGCGCGCGCGAGTGTGTATACGACAGGCTTCTTTCAGTTTCCGTCAACCAACTCAGTTTACAAGACTTTGGTCGGCCTGGAGATATTTAAAGGCAATTGCCTTAGGTACCACGAAGTGGGACTGAACACAGAACCATGTGGTTGGGAAGCAAGTTTTTTACCACACAGACAAATAAAGTATGGCTAGTGGTGAGAACCATATAAAAATATGGAAGGTTGTAGAAGTAAGCTGATATATAAGAAAATTGAATGAATATAAAGAAGAATGTTAGACTGTGGTGAATTGTAAATCGAGCCTTAAATGTAGCGATAATATCGAACAGTGAAATGTAGGAAAGCTTCTGAAACTTCAAAACATGCGGCGAAATATAGGAAACGTTTGGCAGATTAAAGGATAAACATTAGGCGTGCCATTCAAAAAGTATCGCTGGCCGCAGTTTGGCGAAGCCTGATTTAGCCAGTCTAAAAATTACTAAAACCAGATTTTGAAGTCGTAACCATCGTCTCCATATGTATAATTGAAGTCAGTAGTACACGCTCTCGAAAATTTTAATACTCGTTTGATAACTTTGTATTTAAACTGTTTATTTTGTGTGAAATAAATCCGAAGCCTTTTGCCAAACTGCTCCCCACCACCTGCCTATCAGAAAAAGAAAGAAAAAGAAGACACAATCATTTTACGAAGTGTGAAAATATTCAATACATAGCCGTGAAACATGTTATCTGATTGTCAATAAAATATTGCAATGCAAAACTACGAATAAATATCTTCGTATCGATGTGTCTCAATATTTTCCCTTCCTACGTTTATTCTTAGAAATATAGCAATTATGTTTTGACATTTTATCGTTATCTGACTATCGTTTCTGTTTTTTTTTTTCTTTCTAAAATATCCTTCCCACGCCAAAAGCAATTACAACACTTCTTCCATTTTGCTCCGACCGATAATCTATCAATATAAAATTCTTTTTAAGATCTGTAGAATTGTAGTTTTTGGTTCTCTGTGTCTTGTCACTATAAAAGATAACGTTTTTAGATATATGATGGAGGGACAATGAATAAATAAATAAATAAATAAAATCTAAAACGTAATAGAAATATTTCAGAAAAATTAGTTGAAATGACTTTTAAACGTTTTCTGAATTATATTTTATATTATTTAAATTTGTTTTGATTCAGAGAGAAAAATGACACAATTTTAATGATCCAATTCTTTTGAGATTAGCATTTTGATATCAACCAACTTTAGACCTTCCAAACGTTGTGATATAAACTTCCTGTTTGATATCATCTTAAACCTTCCCAGCAGAATTTCATGTTAATTTATGTTCAGAACAACAGGTTAATAACAACAAAGTTATTTCACCAAATTCTCCATTATTTTCAGAATTAATTGAACTACAAGCGGTTTTAAATTCATTAGTCATTTTCATGGAGGAATAAATAATCTAGAATGCAGCTATTTTATCTGATTGGTTGCTTATTCTCACAAAAGTTCTGATCAAGATATCTTAACCATTATCTTCCTGTTTTCAGTTTAGATACAGAACATCGAGGATCGCACCAACCAGTATATAATACTTTCCACGAGACAGTGGTGTCTGGTTTGACTGCGATTTGCCTGCTATTTCTCGCAGATCGAGTGACAATGCAGAGGCCTTTCGTTGGTTCAGCAAGGTTCTGAATGATGTGTGCATGTATGTATGTATGTATGTGGCTTAGTAATCAGGGTTTTGTCCTCACGATTGTACGGTCGTGCGTTCGATTCCCGGCGGTACGTTGTGTCCTTGAGCAAGATACTTTACCTCACGTTGCTCTAATCAACTCAGCTGGCAAAAACAAGTAGTACCTGTAATTCAAAGGGGCCAGACTTGTCACATTCTGTGTCGCACTGAATGTCTCTGTGAATTATGTTAATGGTACCCGTGTCTGTGGAGTGCTCAGCCACTTGCACGTTAATTTTACGAGTAGGCTGCTCCGTTCATCGTATCAGCTGGAAGCTTTGTCGTCATAACCGACGGAATGCCAGTTTATATGTATATATCTAGAGATCTAGAGATCTAGAGAGAGAAATCTAGAGAGGGAGATCTAGAGAGAGAGAGAGAGAGAAGGAGAGAGAGAGAGAGAGAGAGAGAGAGAGAGAGAGAGAGAGAGAGAGAGATTGAAAAACACGATGGGAAATTGCTTTTCTTAAATTAAAATAGTAACTTATTACTGAACAATGCTTTGAGTTTCATGCAATAAATTAGCAATTTCACTAAACGGAATATTCATAGCTTCAATTTCAGTAGACGCTTTCTATCTGATTTAACCATAAAATATCTCTTCCGAACGCTTCATTTAACTAGTTACTGATGAGCTATGATCATTCAAGCAGAAATGATCTGCGCAAAAAGTGCAATAATAATAATGATGACAACAGCAGCAACATTTTGGCATTTTTTTCGTGTGAAAGAACCAAAATGAAAGTGGTATTACCGATTTCTGATTTAGGCATAAGGCCTGTAATTATGATGGGAGAATGTTAGTCAACAACACCTGTAGTACAGTACTTGACTGGTACCTTAGTTTATTAACTCCGAAATGATGAAAGTCAAAGTTAACAGTCCTCTTTATGAGCATAATACCTAATAAAAATTATCACAGCTGCGTTCATGAGACCCGAACCCCGAATGATAGTCTCTTGCATGGCAAGTGTTTCACCGTGCAGCAGGATGAACCCTGTCGTTATCCAAATACTACTACAAAACTTAGTAGAAAATAGACTTTAAACGACAATAGAACTGTGATGAAATGCTATTACAGAAGTGAGCCAGTTAAAATTGGATACTAGAAAAGAATGCATAAAATTTGGACAAAGAATGACTCCCTATCACGGAGCAAAGACTTTCAAGATAAAAGAAATTTAATCATGAAAAGGCAGTGGCTATTCTGGTTGGAAGTGGAAGTGATCACAATAGTGAAAGGATGTGAACATCACTATGTTGAACACGAAGAAAAAAAGTAGAACAAGAACAGGGATTAAGAGATGAACTAATAACTCCCCACAACAGAAACAGCTGCCCGAATGAAGGTAAATTTTACTTTGTGAAGGGAAAGACTGTTACAGGGGGAAAAAGTAGCTTACTACTATTATATCTGAATGAGGTACAAAGTAGCAAAAGAAAGAGGCTACCAGCTCTAAGAGGAATCGAAAGAGGAAAAATTATGTAAAGTAGTGTAAAAGATGAAATGTTAACAAAAATCTACATCGAAAACATAATAGATCTAAACGACCTTATATACCACGCAACCTCTGTCGCTGTGCAGGCCCTTGGGATTAAAAGTCAAAGGAAAAAAAAAACAAAGCTCCATGATGGGAAACGAAGGCTTGAGAATCAAATTGAACACTTCATGAGAGACCTTGGACGGATAAATGCGATCATAGAAAAGAAGAGAGTGAAGGTAAGACACAAGAACGAACTGCAAAGGAAATACAACATGAGACAAAAAGGACTGCAAATAGTTAAAGAAGGAGTATTGGGTGGAAGAAAAAAAAAAAGAAAAAAACAGATGCCAGCAGAGAACACATAAGTAACAGCAGAACAGGGTCTTTAAGAAAAATGAAAGAAAATTCTATAAACAACAGAACGATGAAAAAAAAAAATCTTCAGGGAAATGATATACCAGATGCTGCAGCAGCAAGGAAATTCTGGGCAAACATTTGGAGCAAAGAAGTCCAGCATGATATAAAAGCAGACTGGTTATGGGAACTTAAAAGGGAAATGGATGTTGGAGTGGCACAAGAAAATATAACAATCACAGATAAGAAAAATAAAAGAGACGATCAAGAGAATACTAAGTGGTGTCTAGGGTTTCTAGCTCAAAAACCTCCCAACTATACACAGTTATATACGATCGTTTTTTACTGACTGCATAGAAACATGGATGACAAAAGGAAGAGCAGTGCTGATACAGAAGGGCAGAGAAAAGAGAGGGTAAGTGAGCAAGTTGCTTACCACTATTTGGGAAACTATTAACTGGCCTCATAGCAGATGAAGTATATGATTTTCAGGAAAAGGAGAACCTGCTGTCAGAAGATCGGAAAAGATGTAGGAAAAAATCAAGGGGAACAACTGATCTGCTCTATATGAATGGCAGAATATTAAATGAGGTACGAGTAAGGAAGAAGAGTTTAGCTGTTGGATAGATAGATTACCGTAAGGCCTACGGTAATGTCCAACACAGCTGGTTCTCGGAGTGTTTGAAGACGCTCGGATTCAATGAGAAGATAAACAACTTTTTAGAGAAAGCAATAAGTGTGGGAAGTAGAATTGACACGTACAAATGAATCACTAGGCAACGGGAAGATACGCCGGGGCACTTTCCAAGGAGACTCGCTTTCTCCGTTACTTTTCGCCAGCGCGCTAATCCGTCTAACAAATGTACTGAGAAGATCCAGGCCTGCCCATGAGTTTACCAAAACCAAGATGAGAATAAATCACCGACTTTATATAGATAGCCTCAAGATATATACAACAAATAAATAAATAAAAAATAAGACACACCTTATTCTTTGATCCGTTGAGAGTATTCATTACTGAATGTTGGAATGCAGTTTGGTGCAGATAAGTGTGCAGTTTCAATTATGAGGAAAGACCGGAAGATAAAGTCTGTTGGCATAACATTTCCACAAGACAACATTAGTTCTCTGCGGAATAATGATACAAATACTTAACAGCGCTGCAAGACAATCGGATAAAGGAAGGAGAAATGAGAGAAAAATTCCTTAAAGAGTACAAGAAGAGAATCAGGAAGGTCCTCGAAATTAAATTAAATGGAGGGAATATCATTAAAGGCACAATCGCATGAGCCATGCCAGTACTGAGCTACTCTGCCCCCTTTCTGAAATGGACGAAGATCGAGTTGCGGAACTAGAAAGTTTCTAACAGTACACAATCTTAAAAGTAATACAGATGGGAAAGTGATAGAGTATTACTAAATGCAGACGACACTTTTGGTACTGCGACAGTAGGTTTGAAAAATTATGTTGTGCAGAGTAAAGAAAGGATAATTTCGGCAACCAGAGATACCCCAAATTTACTGAAATAGTAAGATTCAAAGAGAAGGGAAGAGCAACAGAATAAACAAATAGAAAGAAATAGAATTGAATGGCCAATCCATGCAATAAACGAATGCCCTCGACTTACCCAAAACCAATATAAGTTGTGGTGACACGATGAGGTAGCGAAAGTGCTACATTGGAAGCTTTGTGAAAAGTGGGGGCTAAAAATAGGCAAGACGTGGGTTTTCCCAATCCAAACTGACCAGGTGCTGGAACAAAAGCCGGACCTAGTAGTGGTGGAAAAGGTGGATTACATGTGTTCTATAACTGATATTGCAAGCCACTTTGACACAAGGTATAGTCAAAAATGCACATATACAACCCTCTTAAATGCGAGATAGCTTAACTGTAGAAAATGAAGAAAGTGAAGATAGTGTTAATGATGATGATGATGATGATGATGATGATGATGATGATAATGATGATGATGATGATGATGTTGATGATGATGATGAGGATGATAATGGTGATAATGATAATAATAATAATAATAATAATAATAATAATAATAATAATAATAATAATAATAATAATAATAATAATGACCAGGCTAAATGATATGATATATGCAGCAGCCTCTGTGGCCACAAAAGAAGCTGGATACCCCTTAAAACCTATCTAAACAGGAGTATTACCACTCACACAAACCCCGTGGATAAATAATAACCAGAAAAAAATAGAGAATAAGAGAAAAGATCTGTCAATTCTTAATGAAACTTCTAGATAATCAATACTACTAAGCAGCAAGAAGAGAAGAAAAATATTACATAGATGGAGAAGAAACAATAAATCATATTGTCTCTGGCTGCCTAGTCCTGGTTAAGAAGGAATAAATTCACAGACACTACAGTGTTGGGACCTATATACACTGGAAGCTATGCCAACACTATGGAATAACAGCAGAAAAAGATGGTATAGGCACACGCCAAAAAGGTCACAGAAAATGAGAAAGCAACCATACTCTGGGATACGTCAATACACAAAGATAGAAAAATTTAGGTCAATAGGCCGGATATAGTTGTCAGAGATCACCAAGAAAAAAAGAAAGTTTTCTAATCGATGTTTCAATATCAACAAATGACAATGTTTCTCTAAAAGAAACGGAAAATCTTTCAAAATGCAAAGATCTGGAAATAGAGGTACCTCGAATGTGAAATCTAAAAACAGAAACAATTCCTATCATAGGCGCATTAGGTATGATAAAAAATATTCAGATAAATACATAACAATAGCACCAGGACTAACAAGTATATATAACATACAGAAAATAGTACCACTAGGTATCGCAGACACACCCTACATAAATCACTTTCAATACAGTAAAAATAAGAGATTCACAACAAACCACAGCACATACCCAAGGCACACAGAGCTGCGCTCGGTAGTGCAGTGAAAGCACGTGATAAAAATAAGACTACTGAATAATAATAATAATAATGGTTTCAAATTTTGGTACGAAGTGAGCAGTTTTTTAGGGGAAGGAGGAGTCGATTATATCGTCGGAATTGGAACACATAACATAAAGTCGGACGAAATACCGCTAACCATTATGTTGAGCGTGCCAACGGTTCTACCATCTCCTTGCTTTAATAATAATGATGATGATGATGATGATGATGATGATGATGATGATGATGATGATGATGATGATGATGATGATGATGATTATAACAATAATAATAATGATAATAATGATAATAATAACAAATAACAAAAATATAAAAGATAAAATAAAAAGCATGAAAATTACACCTGCTGGGATAAAAAAAAAATCTGTTTAGTGTAGTGGTTAGTCATTATTCTACATTGATTATTCGCAGTGTTAGCCTGCGTTTGAAAACAACAATAAACACAATCATATTCTTCAGAGTTTTCAAGTATTTTATTTACTTGAATCGTTTGTTTTTACATTTGAACATATATTAATTTAACGGAACAATGACCATAGAACGGTTATCATAGCAGTTAAGAATCATGTGTAATGAAACACATTAGATACTACGAAAGTAGTGCATAGTGATTAAAGGTCGGTGCGTTCTGTCAAATACGACATTAGCACGTTAGATAAGAAAAGTGAATTCGCTGAGCCGAGTGACATATTCTTCTAGACAGCTGACTGGTTCTGCCTTGAGGTTGAATTTGTCTTTTTTTTTTTTAATTGTAAGCTTCCTTCCGAGAACCTTCGGTAGAACTGTTTTGCCTGGAAAATTCGCATACTTGGGAACTAGTGCTGATTGGTCAAGCCACATTTAAGTAGGCGTTAATGCTTTTTACAGAGACAATTTTCCTTCTATGGTAATATAACAGGTTCTGGTTCTGATCTGGGTAAATATGATAACCATGGTTCAAAACTCAGTAGTGTTCTCACATCAAAACAAAATATATTTGCTAAATGATTAATTTTTGTCATGTAGAGAAAGGAAGATTGCTCCTATATCTAAATAACTGAAAATCACAATAATTGATAAATATCAATTATAATTGAATGTGGCATGTAGATGGTAGAGAGTTAAATCTTTGACAAGTACAGTAAATATTCCGGTTATGTTTTTCAATAAAGAAATAGTTGCGCATTGAAATATGTTATTTTCTTTAAGAATAAATCAGCGTTGATTTAAAGTATGAAACAACTGGCATTTTCCCATACACAACACTGCACTATTTTGTATTACGGATATCACACTACGCTAAACATTCTGCATCATACCGCATTATATTTGCACGTTTCACTGCTTTATGTAAAAAGGCAAAAAAAAAAAAAAAGAATCAGTGCAATATTTCAAGATTACCACGTCTTGCTATCTTGCTTCAGTATTTAATTTATCTTTCTTCCATAAAACACCCACAACGATGACAACTACAACAACCTAAGCAGCAATAACAAAACATTACCAGCAATCCAAACCATGATATCATCAGCGTCAATCGGTTATACTTTATGTTCAAAATTATTGCTCGCAGATTGCCTGCTGAATGTCTAGTGTATAAAAACTTGATTGTTAGATTGCTGATTTCATCTTCCTGTGTCCTTTAAACTATACTGGGTAAGGAGTACGACTGTTAGTTTGTTAAATCTTTTACCCGAGTTCAAATCTCTGTTTTGTCGTATATTTTGTTTCTGTTCGCACATGTAAGAGGAGTGAATGAAGAAAAGTAAAGTTCTACAGTAGTGAAGCAACATGATAAAATAAAGGAAATATGGAAAGCGACTAAATAATAGAGATAAAGATAGGAACAGGGAGAGAGACAGAGACACGTATGACATTGATGTGTATTTGGTAGATAAGAGATGAGCGCAGGCTTTCATTGAGAACAAATAAAAGAACAATACACACACACACACACACACACACACATATATATATGTTTGTGTGTGTGTGTGTGTGTGTGTGTGTGTGAGTGTGTGTGTGTGTAGAAGGTTGAAAAGGAACACACGAGTTGATATATATATGGAAAAAAAGTCAAGGTAGAAAATACTAAAATAATTTTATAAAAAACGTTTCAGTACCGGTTTCAGTCGTTGAGATTTTTTCAA
>NC_142934.1:59358665-59366165 GCF_046866305.1 Octopus bimaculoides | reverse complement strand
GTACTAATTTTTTCTTTTTCTAGCCCGGTACTTATTCTCTCTGCCTCTTATGCCAAACCGCTAAGTCGTGGAGACGCAAACAATCCAATACCAGTTATCAGTAGGTGGGTGACAAACACAAGCACAAAGACATACACGCGCAATACACGCACATACGCAAGTACACACGCGGGCACATATCCTTGAAGTTTCTTTACAGGAAACGTATTTTAGGATAGATATCGTAATAATAATAATAATGATGATGATGATGATGATGATGATGATGATGATGATGATGATGATGATGATGATGATGATAATAATAATAATATTAATAATAATAATAATAATAATGGATGGAATTTATAAATATGTTAATCCCACTCTACGCGCCTTTCTACAAATCACATGCTTCTTACAATCATAGCCCATATCCTTGGGATAATTAGAGTACAATCCGTAATATTCATGGACATCATGTGAATCTTAGTTCATGCATTCATTTCATCTGACGATATGGCATTAAAGTTGGAAGTAACAAAGGATGTTAATCAGTTTTCACCAATCAAAAGGTTCATTGGAATATGTGGGCAGTTCTGTGTGTATTTGGTAGGGAAGAATAGAAGGTGATGAAAAGAAAGGAATGGTAATGCTAAACGAGAGAAGAGTGTGGTGAGGCTATACTTGTTTTGATATTTGTGTGTGCACACGTTGGGATAGGTAGTGTAGTTCATTGGTTTGACCTTAGTCACAGCAGGTCCTGCCTCAATAAAGAAGTATTTTGTTTTGATCTACAGTTTTTCCGTTAGCCCCCCCTTTATTTTTTTCTTATTGAGTTTTGTGTTATTTAATTTGTGTATTCTAGATTATGCTAATTTCACATTATGTGTGTTGATGATCTTGTGGTATTTGTTAGATTTAGAGAAGTGCTTGTCTAACGCCGAGAAGAATTCCTGACCTATTTTGGATTTTATTTGTGAATTGAAAATGCGTGAGTCTGTAGCTCTCATATTTTAAGTTTTCATTTTGCTTACGGAACGGTTCGAACTTTCCATCGTTGATGCTAAGCTTTACATCCAGGAATTTTACAACACTATAATTTTTTCTATTTCTATTTCCAATCTGAAGTTTTTAAAGAATTTAATAAGTTTTTTCTTTCATCTTACTATTCCTACGTTACTACTTCTGTGTACTGTAAATAATGCGTCATCTCTGTATAATCCCCTACCCACTAAGTTCGGGAACCTAGATTCTCTTTGTGATAATAAGTATATTCCTACTATATCCATTACTTGTGTTGAGTCGCTAGATCCCATTGTTATGTTGAATGCATCTTCCCTCTCTGGTCGAGTCCAAAGTTCGCCTCTATATTCTACTGCAGTACTCATAGCCGCTGCAATCATAACTATTTCGTCTCTAGTGAGGTTGAAGTTACTTTTTTGCGAATAATAGCGCTTGGTTTTAGGGACTGGTAGTAGTTCGATATGACTAACTGCACAAATTTGGTCTTATTTTTGTCCCCCAGGGTATTATCCTTCAATTATACATTCGTTGCTTCTAACTTTAATGCCATATCGCCTGATGATATGAAAGCGTGAACTAATATCTACCTGATGTCCATGGATATTACGGATCGTACTGTAATTATCCCTGGAATGCGGTCTATGATCGTAAGAAGCATATGACTTGTGGAAACGCGCGTAATGATGCATTAAATTATTTATAAATTCCATCAATGGATTATTATTATTATCACTATATATATACACGCACATCCACATACACACACATACGACGGGCTTCTTTCAGTTTCCGTTTATGAAATCCACTCACAATGCTTTGGTCGGCCCTGGGCTATAGTTCAAAACATTTTCTCAAAGTGCTACAGAGTGGGACTGAAACCACAACCGTGTGTTTGAGAAGCAAACCTTTTACTACATAGCCATGCTTGGAACTTTTGTACAAACTTTTGAAAAGAAGGATTCTGTCGAAAATATCAAATCAGTAGGCGTATGGAATCTCATATAAGTTTTACTTGATATAACTCATCTTTAGAAGCAACATAAAAGACCGAGGAAATGATAGCTAGCTTTATACCACATCATTAACGAGCTGAACTTCTTTATATACAAGTTTGTTGTTGTTGTTGTTGTTGTTGTTGTTGTTGTTGTTGTTGTTGTTCTTCTTCTTCTTCTTCTTCTTCTTCTTCTTCTTCTTCTTCTTCTTCTCAACCTCCCAAACAACCACACACACACGTGCACACATACACACACACGAACATATATACGTGCACACACACACACATGCACACACACACGTGCAAACACACACACGTGCGCACAAACACACATGTGCACACACACACGTGCACACACATACGTGCACACACATACGTGCACACACACACACACACACATACACTCACACACTGTCTCTCTCCCTCTCTCTCTCCCTCTTTTCTCTTTCTCGTTCTCATATTTATTTCCAGTAACTATTCTAGAAAAAGCCATTGTTAGTATTTGATATATTATTGAATCGCTTACTATAAATCTAGTTCTTAAACAAAATTTTTGGATGGAAGAATTCCGATCGAAACATTTAATCAGTAGACATATAGCAGTCATATTGTAAGTTTTGTTTAATATAGCCTTGCTTTGGAAAGCGACGTAAAAGATCTGCACAAATGATAGCTGGCTGTTATGGACTTAAGTATGATGCAGAGAGTTTTTTAGCCGAGAGAAACATAGAAATCTGTGAAAGATAAATAAGAGAGATGCCGAGAAAATTCATGTTTAGCTTGTAGAAATAAATCCGGTGCATCTTATTAGTTTACGGAGATAAAATATTCATTTGAATGCTACTAAGGATGTTCGAAAGGGAAGTTTTCCGAGGAAAGTGAACGGAAGGAAGATTTAATACTTAGAGTTATCTGAGTCATAACGTATAAATACTATAAATCATAAAATCAATCGTCATACAACTTTACGCATACACATATACGCACACCTACTCACAAACACAAACGCATACACACTATCATATATGTGCACACACACATTCGTGTATATAGGAACATACAAGCATGCGTATGCATTGAGTTGATAAGATTTTCTGCAATCGGTGTCAATATTTATTTTAGTGTTGGCTCCATGAATGTATATTTATCTGTGTATTTATGTGTATGTGGTTCTATGAGGTTTCATGTATACGCATATAATAATAATGATAATAATAATAATAATAATAATAATAATAATAATAATAATAATAATAATAATAATAATAATGATCATGAGCAGAAGTAGTGGGGGAGCATCATAGCCATGTGTTGAGAGGAATTCTTTGGGGTTTGGATAATTCACCTTTGGAAACATGGGTGTTTTGTTCAACATCCTTAAACAACTTTTATTCAGGGACCTTTTGAGTGAGATGGGCTACTCAACCTGAAGAAAATTCTAACTGGGCCCCACATGCGAGGTAATGCACTGCTTATCTTGATATGAGATCACAATTTCACGCACATATGGTTGTGATGCATGTGCCTGGTGTACCCTTATCAGACGGGTAGTCATGATGGGTATAATGGGCTTCGTGTATTTTACCCCAGTGTCACTTTGATGGCATGCACTGCTCTCTCACTCAACAACAACAACAACAACAACAACAACAACAACAACAACAATAATAATGATAATAATAATAATGATTTCATTTATTTGCCGCATGGGCGAAGGATGAGGGGTACAATACAAAAACAGACATAAAGTGTGTATGTGTGTGTGTGGGGGGGGGGGTTAACATATAATGAAACGATAAAAAAGTAAGTATACACAGTATACACCGAAAAAGAAAGGGCATATGCATAGCATACTAAGGTTTTAAAAAAAGCGGCGGAGTATGATAGAGATGTGGCCCTCCTGATACAGCAAGGCCTTTAGGGATAATCCAGGAACCCTACTGTCCGAGATTTCCCTGAAACTCCAGGAGCAAGTGCCCTCTCCAATTCCTTCTCTCCGACTCACAGAGCTACACTTAAAGAGTTACCATCCACTCTTACCATTTTCGCAACGTTCACCCACCTTTCAGTGAACTCACTCGAGGACAGTACTTCCCTCCCCACTCTCAGTTTTCTTCTCAAGTGAAACTTGAAGAAGTCAATGAGAGCTCTACCAGAGAGGAATGTTTCTGTCCTCATGCCTTTCAGCCTCTTTCGCCACAGCCACCAGGCAAAGGAAAACTGCTTTATAATAGTGATGATGATGATGAAGACGATAATAGTATTCTTCTTCTTCTTCTTCTTCTTCTTCTTCTTCTTCTTCTTCTTCTTCTTCTTCTTCTTCTTCTTCTTCTTCTTCTTCTTCTTATTATTATTATTATTATTATTATCATTATCATTATCATTATCATTATTATTATTATTATTATTATTATTAGTATTAGTAGTAGTAGTAGTAGTAGTAGTAGTAGTAGTAGTAACGATAATAATAATAAAGGAACTGAAATTTATTTGAGATTAACCCCTGGCTTACCATCAGTGCAAGAAGTATAAAAGATTGCTTAAACGGATGATGATGATACATACGTAAATACATACATACATACATGCATGTTGTTGTTGGCACTCCGTCGCTTACGACGTCGAGGGTTCCAGTTGATCCGATCAACAGAACAGCCTGCTCGTGAAATTAACGTGCAAGTGGCTGAGCACTCCACAGACACGTGTACTCTTAACGTAGTTTTCGAGGATATTCAGCGTGACACAGGGTGACAAGGCTGACCCTTTGAATTACAGGCACATACATACATACATACATACATGCATACACTGGAAGTTGTGCCAGCACTATGGAATGTCAACAGAAACGAGGTGGTATAAAGATACTCAAGAAAAAGCTTCAGAAAATGGCAATGCAACAATATCCGATATGTGACAATCAACGCAGACAGAGATCAAGGCAAATCGAAGAAATATTATTGCCAAAGATAACCAAGAAAAAAGAACTGCTTCTTAACTGAAAAGAAAAGAAATGGAGATACAAAGATTTGAAAATAGAAACAAGCCGAATATGGGGCCTGAAGAAAAACAAAGCAAAAAAAAAAAAAATAAAAATAAAAAATTCAACAAAAAGACAAAACAAAACAAGACAAGAACAAACAAACAATCCCGATAATCGTAGATACTTTAGATATTGTCAAAAACTATGCAGACAAATACATTCGTTGAGCTTTAGAGCTCCCTAAGAAATACACACACACACACACGCACACACACGAATACTACATTATACACACACACACACACACACATATAATGTAGACAGCTATTCGCAATATAAAGCCAAGAAGGAAAAATTCAGTCGTCACTGACAGTGACTGACTTAACTTATTGATATACAGCGCATAACCGGAGTTTGAGATTCGATACTCTAGCGCTCGCAATCAAGTTTCATTCCGTTTTCTATGGGTATTTAGTCAATATTCTCAGCTGTTTTGTCAAATATTCTGTGTTCGATATTTACTTCAGATGAAAGAGCGTAGTATAATGTTTAAAATAATCTTAAAATACTGTTGCTGAAGTTAGAAAATGCAAAATAAATTTCTAAATTTTTTCATCAAATTGTGTGCGTACTGTTTCGCTTTTCATATATTTTGTTTTTTTATTTCAACTTTTAAAAATTTAAGCTGCTATTTTTTATCTAAAAATTTCTTCGTATTAAGTTAAAACATTTCAATCTTATTTTTTTAATCCTATTTTCTTAACAAAACTGATTATCCGAAAACAGATATTATGTTATTAAATTGAACTCATGTAGAATATATGTAATTCAAAAGAGGGAAAGATAGTAAAACCTTTTTTTAAAGAAGCTAAAGAATTAATTTCTTTAAAATTTGCACTTGCATTATCAGATAACAAAATATTTTCTATTTACAGTTAGAAACATATTTAAAAAATGAGCTGATGAACAAATTGAGCGCAAAATGTAGAAATGACTTTCTAGCTTTTTAAAAAAATCTTAGGGGTTATAGATGTTAATTTTACCTAAATTGCCATTATGTGATTTCTTAATTATATAAACTTGTAATATCAAATTTTGAATGTGTTAATTTGTAGGAAATTAGTTTTTTCTCTAAACTGAAAATAAACAGCTTCTTGAATATTTCAATTCAAACTTTTAAGTAAAAATAAAAAAAAATATGAAAGGGCATTATTACTAGTTTAGTTTTTAAATTCTAACTTCAGCAGCAATATTTCAAGTTTTTTTTTCTTGGCCTGTACTTTTCCGTGTTTAATTACTGCTTGTTCTGTACTTTTCCGAGTTCAATACTTAAGAATATTCTAGGATTAGAAAATATATATAAGAAGCAAAATTTAGAATAGAAACAAGAAATGCATGAGGTAAAAGTATATATATATATATATATATATATATATATATATATATATCAATGAAAATTATTTCAATACAAATGTATTAATATCCAGCAAAATAAAGCCCTATAAGGGTTATATATATAAATTCAGAAGATTGGTACAACAAGGCACCAATATTTACTGGAAAATAGCAATCGATACAATTACGACGCTATTGTATAGCTTCACTGCGTATATACTGGCAAAAATGTGTGTGTGCAACAAACATGAAAAATTCGTCTTACCTCTAGGTAAATATTGATGCCTTGCTGCACCAATCTTCTGAATTTATATATATATATATACATATACACATACACATGCACATATGTGTGCACGCGCACGTGCACCCGCTTGTGCATGTGTGTGAGCGTGCGTGTATCTAACAACACTGAAGTACCGGGGCAGTGACACTTGTAAAATTAAATATATTTCACACCAATACATGTATTGTATTTTTGAAACATACGTAGGAATTAAAGAAACTTGTTGATTATATGCGTTTTGCTCCATTTATTATTATTCTATATATATATATATATGTGTGTGTGTGTGTGTGTGTGTGTGTGTGTGCGTGCGTGCGCGTGTATGTACATATATATGTATGTGTGGAGGGCAGCGGACTCGCGGCCGTAGGATCGCTGTTTCGATTCCCAGACCGGGCATTGTGACTGTTTATTGAGAGAAAACACCTAACACTCCACGAGGCGCCAGCAGGGAGTGGGGGCGAAACCTGCTGTACTCTTTCACCACAACTTTCTCATACTCTTTTTTCCTGTTTCTGTTGTACCTGTAATTCAAAGGGCCAGACAACGGTGAACAGGTGTGGTCACCGTTTGTGCGGCGCGCTTTCCCGCAGCTCGTCTCCATGACCGAACTGCAGTCATGGATCAAGAAGAGGCCGAGGAAGGGAGAATGGCACCGCGAGTGTCGCGCTGCTCTTCGGCAACTCCAACAACCCGGGTCAACCTTGAGCGACTGCATCACAACTAACGCATTCTATAGTGGATTAGTGGAGGGAAGGTACGACGACGATCTCGGGGCGAACCTGGGCGTCGACGAGGAATACCTGACCCGCCTGTTTAAGACGACCTTCGGGCCGGGAC